>NC_069091.1:8372647-8540791 GCF_947172395.1 Bicyclus anynana
CACAAGAAAGTAAAGCAAGCATTTTTACACAGTACCTGGTCTATATACTAAAAATCTCTTGACTATAATCATGCCTGATGGAAAGCAATGATTTTGTCTTTATTAAATCGTGCTTGCAGTTACGCTATATTTTCTCAAGGTGTTGGTAATTCTTTTTTATTTAAAGACACCGAACGTTTATCGGACGAAATATTTCACTCCACATCCGACTGGAGCAAAGTGACTAATGGTATGACTCAACGAGAAATTAAAAAACGAATGGGTTAAACATGCCAGCTCTCTGAATCTCTGATGCAAGTGCTTTGATATTTCGTTCTGATTTGTCATGATTATTTTTTTGTCGTTTCTACAAATACTCCGCTTTTCATTCAGCGAATGTCTCATATGAGCGACATGTGTTCGGATGCCAATGGAGTGCTTCTGCCAGTACCACCTGCGTCCGTCCCACTCGCACGCGCCATAACAGCTGTTGCGTGGGCGCATGTGTTTGTGCTTTTGGAATTTCGTTGTAATTGTGTGCGTTTAGTACAGAGTTAGCTACGACTATTTGGGTGCCGTGCAATAACTGCAACCAGGAACTTATTTCGCCATTATCATGAATATGTTTTAAGTCTGTCTCTATATTATTATGGTATTCATTTCAAAAGAATAATTTGCAGGCTTTTTCAGTAGAATGTGCATTCCGGGCAGTCGGTAATAGAGTAACATCAAATAGATAAACATAAACATGAAGTTTTAAAAGTGCTTGTAAACTGAACTTACTTGGAATAAATGAATTAGATTTCATTTCTTATTCTTTCGACTAAGGTGACACTTATACTGATTCGACACGTGTAGGATAAAGTTACAAATTCTGCAGAATTTATATTTGGTAATCGGACTAGTCTAGACCAATCGAATCATCGAATTCAAATCAAAGGCTAGCTGTCTGTTGGATGATCTCACCGGTCTTCAATCTTGACAATGCAAAGGACCGGTCGGGCCGGGCGGGTGTGAGGTTCGGGGGCAGGGGACTCCAGTCAGCACTGCAGGGTTCGCGCGATTCACGCACGCCGTACGAGTCGAGTCGGCCACGGCCAGTCAGTGCGACAGTAAAGTTGTCCGCTTCATGCGCGGCGCGCGCGCTCGTCTCCATACTATTTTTTTCATCTTTACTCAAATCCTTCGTCTAGTCAAAATGTAGTTTAGTGTTCAAACTTACCGAATTAGTGCCCGCGTTTGCTCTGAGTGATATAGTTCCGTAAACGTTACACGCTACGGTCCAAAGAACAATGCTGTGGGAAAAAATAACGTTCAGCTGGCATCGGCTGTCGTTCCCAGCTACCTACCGACCCGTCTCCCCCCGCGGACCGGGTGCCGGGTTCAATGCGCCTCTCGGCGTTTATTCATCGTTTGTGGGAAAAGTTGACCCCCGTTTTTAAAATTTCATTGTTAACGAATTCACACGATTTCGTTATTGTGACTGTCGCTTCTTAGATGCTGGATTCTGTCACTTTTAAACTAATTTTTACTTGTCTAAAATGTCAAATAGTGTGACAGCGGCCTAAACGAAAAGTTAATTAATCGCTAATTAGGGACCGGGAAAAACATTGTAAAAAGCGTCAAGGCTGCGACATTCCGCCGATCTGTTGTATTGTTTGTTCTAAGCTCTGCGATGTTTGAAGAGTATCAAATTCTTAATTATCTTTGTTTGCTACGCACTGTAACGAACTGTATGACAAAAGACTACGTTTATGTGAAGCGACTAGTTTACACGTGAATATGATTTTGTGGAACGTCCGTTGAGAGTTTAGTTTTTGAAATGCCGGTGTGTTCATTGTTCGCGTTCGTAGAATGTGCGCTGTGAATAGTCGTGATAATGTGCAGTGAATGTAGTGCTTGAGGATTTTACCTGGAAGCAGATAAAGCCACGCAAGATGGGTAACCAGGGCTCGTCTCCGCACGAGCCGCTGGATCGTGCCCAGGTGCAGAATGCTGATTTAAAAATGGTGCGATTTAACCTATATTTTTTGTAATCTAATAGATATACCACAGAACAAGTAACAAGAGATAAAAAAATATTTATATTTCAATGAGACTATTTTCTTTTTTTATATCATTGATAAGTGACTCCTTGAATACGATCCCACTTAGGCTTACTTGAAAGAGGTAGGTACAAGGTAATTCTACCTAAACCCTCGGTTTCTACGCGAGATCATACCGCTATGTCCTTTGCTGGCACGTCGTTCCCGGTAGGGTAGTAATTAGCCTCGCCAAAATCTTACTACCAGATCATGTCTGGTCCAATTTAAAACACCTTAATCTTGATTTGACCCAATCTGTAAATCAAACCTCTATTGAAAACCATTAAGCATTAGCTATTGCGTCAGAAATGTCGTTATTTTATTGAATCAGATCTTCACCTGTAACATTTGGTAATCTATCTACCAACTCATTAAATAATCCTAATCAAAAAGTTATCCATTTTATAATCTTTAATGGTATATTTTTATAATGTTATATTAAATACATATTTCATTACTCGTGTGAAACTAAACTTGACTATAAATATTGAGCAATTTGCGTCAGATTACAGCCAGCGTGTTCGCGACCTTTACACTCAAACAAGCTTAACTATAAAATCGATACCAGTTATTCAATACATACACATACACTTCAACAGATTCTTTTCTTAACAGATAAAGAATAAGAAACTTTGTATAAATGTAGTAGACATTATTTCGACATTAGATTGACATTAGATTGTATAACTTTATAATCCGACGAACGTCCATTGCTAAATATAGTCCTCTTGTAGAGACTTCGAGACACCAATCTTTAGCTGTCTGCATCCAACGCCTCCCTGTTATCCACTAGATGACATTAGTCCACCTTTTGGGGGGTCGACCAACACTGTGCTTTCCGGTGCGAGGTCACCATTTCAGCACAAGGCTCCTCTCAGAATGAGAGGGGTTAGACCTTGGTCTACCACGCAGGTCAAACGCGGATTTGCTGACTTCACACTCGTAGAGAATTAAGAAAATTCTCAGACATGCAGCACCTTGAGTACTTTAATAATCTTACAAAATTTCTTTACTAATGCATTTAATTTAATTGTTTATAATAATAACACATTTGTAGTTGCATTAAATACCGGTCTGCAATCTTACATCTTGTCAGTTATCACCAAAATAAAAGAATATCATTCAATCAACTCCTTGCATTGTTGTTGATTAACATTTTAACCTTTAGATTAAACATAATACGAAGTAATTGCTTTAACTCAATTCGTGTCCATCTGAGTTTGCTGCGACATTGAAGCTATCCTGGAATTATTTATCAGAGTAGGTATTACTGACGTCAACGAGATATTCACGGCCAAATGTTGGCCTTTCGTCTAAAGTTAGTGTTGCGTTTAATTCAGTAAATCATTCCTCGAATTTGGCAATAAAAACAGATACTACTTCTCTGTGATTTAGTCTTACTTCGGTTCCGCCATATTTGTGTCCAATTTCCTATTGAGATTTACTTCGTTTGCTTTTTTTTCAACTCTGGTGTCACGTATAATTATTATATTTTCGGAAGACTGTTTGATTTTGGATGTAGTGTTATGGATACAGAAAGGCGCGTTTGTGTGCGAAACCGAAATAGCTTCGGCAATACAGAAACATGTATATAAAAATTTACATCTGTCTGGTTGCTAAGCAAAGGTTTTTTGTGCCTAATCAGGTTTCTATGTCTCACGCCTGCCCCTGTATATCTTTTGATAATTTAACAATGCATGTTCTGCTTTGCTGAAGTTGTTTTAGTTTACACAGGACTAAGAAGTGCGTTAGTGCTGTCACTACTACCGTCTTCAGAAAATAAAACATCTATACCACATTAAGAATATGCTTCTTCACGTCAATCAATTCTACATGTCTGTCACAGACGTTGATGTGACATTCACATATTCGTAAAAATCAAGTAAAGATTTTATCTACGTTAAATTCTCGAAAAATCTTCACCACTGTCACAATTTTAACATTCAGCCTTAAATCACTTCAGAATGCTCACAAAAATGCCAAATAGTTTTTAGAACCAAGGACAAAAATACTATTAGATCATTTAATGAATAATTAATCACTCTACTAGGAAGATTTACTACACGAAGTCCAAAGACTTTGGCCTGAATAAATAAATTATTGGTTAATTAATGAATTACTGACCAGAAAAATACTTAACTGAGCAGATGTTATAGTATATTCGATGTATTGTAAGATTACCTATTGTAATACAACGTGGTGACCCGTATTTAAAATGTGTACATCTATCTATGGGTATACTTTTTACTAATCTTTATTTTTGATTGGATGATGACCTAATCAGCTTTGAGCGAATATTATATAAACTATCAAATGATAAGGAATTATCTCAATTGATTTGGATTTGGCGAGATATGGCTAAGTGTGATAAAAGCCAAAATCTACCAGGTGGTCTGACAAGTACAATAGTTTTATTTATTTATTTATTTTAATACTTTATTGCACACAAATAAGATACAAAAAAGAGAAGAAAAAAAAAAGAATAGATAAGTAAGATGCGCAAAGGCGGTCTTATCGCTAAAAGCGATCTCCTCCAGACAACCTTAAATAAAATATTTAAAGAAAGGAAAGCGGATAGTGCAATATAACATACCTATAATAATTAAACTATTAAAATAATATATTAAATTAAACTACATATACAATTACATACTAAATATACATAAATAATAAAAAAAATAATATGAGTACACCTAAATACATAATAAATATATAAATATGATACATAATTATACATAATAAATAAACATAACTACTTAAATAATAATTATTATAGTATAGTAGATAAGTAGTACTTTTTAACACGATCTTTGAAGATGCTTAGAGACGCGGACTGTCTTATGTCACTCGGTAGCTCATTCCACAGGCTGACTGTTTTAACTGTAAATGATTTTTGAAACTTCACTGAATGGCATACTGTATATTGTAAACGGTTTTCATCCCTGGCCCGTAAATTGCACTCAACATTTCTACCAACAAAGTTGAATCGTTCTTTCAAGTAAGGTGGCGTTCGAGGATTATATAAAACAGAATATAAGAGCGAAAGTGCGTGTAAGTTTCTACGGGATCGGATTGGCAGCCATTGTAATTGAGCACGATACTGAGACACGTGATCAAATTTACGTAGACCAAAGATGAACCGTATACACAAGTTTTGTAGCCTTTCCAATTTATTTAGCAAAGTCTCCGACAAGTCTAAATAGCAGACATCCGCGTAATCTAAAATTGGTAACAACAAAGTATTAGCTAACAAAAGTTTAGTTTTAATTGGTAAAAAGTTTTTCCATCGTCTAAGACATCCGACAGCTGAAAAAATTTTGCGACTAACTTCTGTTACTTGCGGTACCCAAGACATGTTGTTATCTATAATTAAACCTAAATTTCTGACTGTACTGCTAAAAGGTATTGTTGCACCATCAATTGAAACTGGTGGTAACGTATCAAAGGATATAGAAGAAAAGAAATAAGAAGAACCTATAATAGCCACTTGAGACTTACTTGCATTCACTTGAACCCCAAATGACCGACACCAAGCGCTAACTTTATTTAACTCAGTATTCAGAACATTAATAGAATTATGTAGATCATCCATAGGAACAGATAAATACACTTGTAAGTCATCAGCGTACAGATGATGAGAAGATGATAAGACTGATGTAACAGAATTTATGTAGACGGAAAATAGAAGAGGAGAAAGAATACCACCTTGAGGCACGCCAGAATTAAGATTAATAAACGAAGATAGCCTATTATCTAAACGCACACATTGTTGACGATTATATAAATAAGTTTGAAACCAATTGACCACAAATTGAGACATACCACAAATTCTCAATAAAGTTAAAAGTAAATCAAAGTCTACGGTGTTAAAAGCGTTGCTAAAATCTAAAAGTGCAATAATGGTAAGGAATTTTTTATCAATAGCTAAGCGAATATCATCACAGACTTTAACTAAGGCTGTAGTTGTGCTATGCCCATACCGAAAACCTGATTGAACTGGGCTTAAAATATCATGTCTAATTAAATAAAGACTAAGTTGTTCATGTACAATACGCTCAAGAACTTTTGAAAGAAAAGGTAAGATAGAAATAGGACGATAATTAGAAGGAGTTAAAGGTTTATTAATTTTAGGAATAGGAACCACATAGGCTTTACACCATGAGCAGGGAAATGTAGCAGAAGAAAGCGAGAAATTTAGTATATGACACAAAACTGGCAGAATACAGTCAAGCGAAGTAATTATCATTTTTCTACTAATGCCATCACTGCCAATTGCATCTGAGTTGATGGCAAAGATATGTTTTTTCACCTCCTCCGCAGTAGCAAGAGTGAACTCAAACTCAGGACCACCATGCGTAGGCAAAGACCTCAGGTGATTAAGCGTACCAAGTTTAGTCAGCATATCAAAAGGAATAGTAGTAGCAAAATGTTTGTTTATACTGTCCAAATCAGTGATACGCAAATCCTGAAGGCACTGCCGACCTATTCCAAGCGAAGCTAAAAACTGCCAAGTCTTACCGGAATTATTTTGGTCCACGGAAGAATGGATATATTCTCGCTGTGCATCACGACACACTCTGTTACATTGGTTACGAAGTTTTTTATATTTTTCCCAATTGTAATCATTTGGGTGAAATTTATATTTACGTTTAGCAGCTAAACATTAACAACTTAATATCAGAAGTAAGCCATGGGGCAGGTAGATGTTTAATTTTAATTGGTCTTATTGGAGCGTGAACGTCGAACAGATCGGTCAATAAAGAATTAAAAATGTTCAGTTTCTCGTCTACAGTTGAAGCATCAAGAATAGGGTCCCAATCGATGTTACCGAGATCCTCCATAAACTTGTCATTGTCAAAATTTCGAAAGCTACGTCGCATAACTATACTTGGCTTTACCTTAGGTGGACGTATTCTGAAGGACAGATAAATCAAATCGTGGTAAGAGAAAGCCTCAGCAGGGAGTTGTCCATGACTGGCAATAAGGTTGGAAGAAGAAACAATCATAAGGTCTAATTGGGAAGGAATACAGTTGGGAAAGAAATGAGTAGCATGTGTAGGGAGAAAGGCTAGATTACAACTATTAATTATCGACATTAAGCGTTTAGAGCGATGATCATTTTTAATGAGACAAGTGTTAAAATCACCCATAATGATAGTATGGTCAACAGTAGACGAATATAATTCCAGTAAATTTTCAAAGCTGCTGAAATAATTAATATGCAGAGAAGGACAGTAAAAAACACCAAGAAGAAGCTTTTTAGAACTAAACTGTACTTCAATAAATAAATGCTCAGATGATTCAGAGTATGCCGATGGAGATTTATCTAAAATACTAAATGGGATATGACTACGCAGATAAATACACACACCACCGCCACCCTTTCCCGTACGATCATTCCTAATGAGGTGAAAGCCAGGCAAACTATAAGAAGTAGAAGGTAGACAAGGTTTTAGAAAAGACTCTGATACTAAAATTGCATGAATATCCGTACTTTCAAATGAAGTCAATAAATCAGAATAATGCGAGGGAATGCTTTGCGCATTAATATGTACTACATTAAAATTTTTGCGAAAAGATGAAAATGTAACATCCAGAGCAGAATTAAGCGGCATAGCCGCACTGTGAAAGCTGTCACTACAGCCAGACTGCGACGAGTCTGACACATAAACATCTTCATTACCCGAGCTACTTTCATTCAGATCAAAGTTATATTGGTTCATACTAAAACAATATATTATTCAGTTAAATGATAATAATAAATATACTAAAAATATAGTAATATAAATATAATAAATTATAAAATAATAATATATGTTAAAAATATTAAATAATATGTATATATAATTAACTAAGACTAAAGGTTTAATGGTATTTCTCCTCCACCTACCAACAAATTCTGTAGGAAATCGCTTTGCTTAAATCATAAACAATTATAAATACAAATTATATCCATGTACAAAGCTATTTATGAAAATAATCTACTTAAATAGGCAAACAAAGGGTATATAACTAGTTTAAAATATCATTGAAAAGATGTATTATGCTGGACACAAAGAAAAAACAAAGTATTTATACATCAATATACTATTGAGCCTACCAAACATCAATAGTCAGTTAATAAATAAGATTAAGTTATTCCACGTAAAACATACCTACAGATTCATATGATCATACTTGGAATACTTATTTGCTCAGAATACAAAGCTTATATTTTATATACTGTAAACTTCAGCTGATCTAAATTTTAGAATAACACAACAATTAAACAACAAACGTTAAATGTGTTTAATTATTAGTATAGTTGTATAATTTACTATACTAATATTTAAACTAATTTAGGTCTTAAGACAATTAGAACTACACACTTAGTGAAGTAATAAAAACTACAAGTTACAACATAATTAAAGAAAAATATATATATATATATATATATATATATATATATATATATATATATATTTTTCTCGAAATTATATGATAAATTGCTCGATCCCAGAACTGAGAAATTTGTTAGCAAAATTAAAAGTTATAGGTATTAGACAATGTAGACAATTATTTGACAGTTGACAGATGACTTTGACAATTGACCGATGAATAACAAATGACATTGACAATCATGACAAGTGACACATCTGATAGGTGAATTTAAAATAATGTAAACAAATTGTAAAGAAAAAGTTTCACTAATAGCTATTTCTCAGTACCTACCACCTACAAAATTTACCAAATACATGCTTAAACAACAAGCTGAGCCTATTATATGACCAAAGCTTTACCAATGTTGTAACTACATTACATATTATGTATTGTATTTATATACAATACATAATATGTATTACATATTAAGTATAGTTGTAATACTTGTTTAGAAATTTAATAAAATTAAGTATTAAATAAATGATTTTTTTAGATAATTTAAAAGTTCATTTGAAATGTTTACCAAATTCAACCTTACTCTACTAGCTGTACTGTGTACTAACTTTTTTACTATTCCACAGTAACTCTTTAGCCTATGTGTTATTCCTGATTATATTCTAATTTGCCAAATTTCATTCGATTGCATCTAGTTGTCTTTACTAAGAATAACTTACACCCATACTCACAATCTTTCACACTTATTATATTATTAACAGACGTCTCGTGGTTTCACCTGCGTAGTTCCCGTTCCCGTAGAAACACGGGGATAAAATATACCTAGCCTACAGCACCCGGGGATAATGGAGCTTCCCAAAAATGAAATCTGCCTGTAGTTTCTGATCGGTTCGGTTTCGGATTTATAATATTAGTATAGATTAGTATGACTGTGCGATATAATTACTTATTAACATATTGTAAAGATATATCGTTTATTGTTCATTGTTCTTGATTTAAAAAAATTAAATAGGGTTGACTAAATAACATTACGTGACGACAAAATCAACAATTCCAGCCGCTACAAATTGAATTCTTCGAAAACTTGTATGCTCGTTCATTACACTTCGTGTGATTAATAGAGTAGAATGGAGTTATCGTCCCTGGCCTGATGCCTGATCGATACTCGATACACATCGCACAAACAATCGATGCACTCTTTTTATAGCTCCCTCTGATGAATGAGCTTTTAATGAATTCCTTAAAAATAATTTCTTTTAGAATATACTAACCCGAAACTAGAATGGTTACAGCATTGTTTATTGTCATAGTCAGTAACTAGGCTCAATTTTCTTATTTACGATTACGTGGCATTTACTCGTATCTCCGAGTAACATAATAATTTGTTAATCTAAAAGTCTTGCTTGTTTTGTTTCGAGTGTACTGTGAGATTAGTGGGTTATCCAATTCCACAAAGGATTTCTAATCTAATTAGAGAATCTAATTAACGAGTCAAGAACAAAGCGAACAGGTTTTGCAAGTCTTATAATATCGTTTACTCCAAACACAACTTTACTTTGATCACAAGTTTTTAAAGTAACTGCTGCTTTTGTTTCTAATCGTGTATTTGCTGCAAGCTGTTTAATGACACGTGAGGTTAAAGTCAGAAGCTCTGCCTTGGCCAGACCTGATGACTAAAACAGATTGTTATTTAAGACTCCTATGAGACTTGACCTCGGATTAGAGGGACATTGAGGATAATAGGAAAAATTTTGAGCTGGATAGTGCTGCTGAGTTAGCCTGATTAAAACTGGAAAGTTTTCAAATTGCCAGAATCACCAAGTTGCAAGAAAAATGGTGATATAATTTAAAGCATTTCGCTTTAGTGTTCGGCCTCTATGTTTTTCTAATGTCTTTTTTCCCATCATTATTGAAAACATCATCCACTTGCGGGGTTTAAGCATCCAAGCAACCGGTTGTCAGGGCTCAAGAATGAGAAACCTCCTCACAATATGCGCTGTTTAAACTGCCTTCTGTATATGAGCCTCGATCAACTGCTAAACAACGCTTCTTAAGATTCTTTAAAGGTTTTCGTTATTAAACCATTAACTGATTCCAAGTATTTCGATACTCGATTCCAAGTATTTCGATACTTTTTCCATTTCACCTTTCACCAGATTATGCACGCGGAATCAATACATGTTGTTTCTGTTATCTATATCACTGACTTATCACGCCTGCCTTTAATATCTATTAATATAAATGATTGAAATAAACAATTATAATTCAGTAATAATTAATAGGCATAAAATCCTCTTTCAAAGCTTTAGAATAGTACATTCAAGGACTGTTATTTCTTTATTCGCAATACAAACTTTACCTCAACTTAGCCAAGTCTCATACTTCATGCATGTAATATTTTAACCTATTTTATTATTTAACGGCCCAGGACAAGGCTAAATCTCCCTTCTAGGAAAAGGAAATATGGAGCTTAGACCCATGACGTTGATTCAATGCAGGTTGGTGACCTCAGGGCTGTGACTCTTGCAGATTAATATTAGATGTTAATGATAACGACGGACAACCGAACATACGAGTTTATTATTATGCTAAAGAGTACCGATGATTTTTCTTCAAAGTCATAATTTTTTGAATGAAAACATTTTAACTTCAACTTTTAAAAATGTTTTCCTGGAATTTAATTTTAAATAACGACATATTCCCACTGTGCTTTTAGAAATTTCGTACAAAATGCACAACTGATGTGCAAAATCTGAAACATTTAACATCTGCGCTGTGCTTTTAATGCGGTACTCATTGCTCCATTCTCGTTTCAAATATAAAGGGTGGTGTTGAAGAGGTCATACTCAAAAATGAAACTCTATTTTTCTTTCACGGCACGCGTAAAGCGTATAAATGTCCAAAATTAATCCATCTCCAAAGTAAAACGTGCTACTTTTTAAACTTAACCATCTGGCTAATATGTAACTCGCTTAAGCTCGATGTAATTATTAAAAATTATGTTTTAGTGACATCAGAAACAGTCTTTATTTTTATTCTCTGCAATTACTTTTAAAACTTTTATTAATTTTTTTTTTAATTCCAGTTGAAAATTTTAAATACGCGTCATAGTTTTTTTTAGTAAGGAAATGGAAAAAAAGAGTCCATTGTGATAGGATAAAACTGATTAAAAAGTGCATGGGAAACAAGGGTTAAGTTTTTACAAATTCATCAATCTTTTATTCAAAAGCCTTAATAGAGTACGGCTTGTCGTAAACTAGGGTGAATATGAAGATGATGATTATCTATACTTCTATACTTATACTTATATTATAAAGAGGTAAAGTTTGTAAGTTTGTAAGTTTGTAACATTTTTTTGAAATGGGGTAATCTTCGGAACTACTGGACCGATTTTAAAAATTCTTTCACCAGTAGAATGCTACGTTATCGGGGAGTGCTATAGGCTATATTTTATATTTCTATCATATATAACTACTGAGATATCGCGGGTTTTCTCTTACAGGTCAGACCGAAAAACTTACTTATTCGCATGCGCTGCCTCAACCATTGCGTATAACTGAAATAAATGTATGGAGGCTTTTTGAACCATTAAAAGTTCTACAAAAAAGTCCGCGACACCATATATCTATCTTTTATATTTTAGCAGATATAGTACCTTTAGTACTTTAATAAATTATTTAAATTTTAAACTAAGGTTTACGTCATTATTTACACAACTAAACTTAAATCCTTATCAAAATAAATGATTTAATAATCACAAGGATATTATAGAGATAAGATTTGCCCTTTACAGTATGTTAATTAGTTATATAGTTTCGGAGATAATACAAAATTTCTGAAAGTCGCAGAAATGCCGCTATATGACGCCCCGCGGTTTCAATTACGTGGTTCCCGTTCCCGTATGAATATGAGGACCAAACATAGCCTATGACACTCGCAAATAATGTAGCTTTCTATTGGTAAGAGAATTTTCCAAATCGGTCCAGTAGATCCAGAGATTACCCCCGACAACCACACAAACTTTACCTCTTTATAGTATTAGCATAGAAGTCGCTTGGGAAATTATTGTCTTTTGGTCATAGCACCACGCACAAAAGGCTGGACCAATTTTGCTGAGGGTAGGGATAGGATAGAGGTAGGGAAGGGGTAGGATAGAGGTAGGGTAGGGGTAATTTAGGGAAAGTGTAGGGTAGGGTACGGATAAGGTAGGGGTAGTGTAGGGTAGGGGCAAGGTAGAGGTAGGGGAAGGATATGGAACGTATAGGGTAGGGTAGGGTGGGGGTAGGGTACGGGTAGGGTAGGGGTAGGATACGGGTAGGGTAGGGTTAGGGTAGGGATAAGGTAGGGGTAGGGAAGGGTTAGGGTTAGTGGTAGGGTAGGAGTAAGGTAGGGGTAGGGTAGGGGTAGATTAGGGTAGGGTAGGATAGGGTATGGATAAGTTACGGGTAGGGTTAGGGTAGGGTAAGGTGGGGGGAAGGAAGGGTTAGCGTTAGCGGTAGGGTAGGAGTAAGGTAGGGGTAGGGTAGGGTAGGGTAGGGTTGAGTAGGTTTACGAGCAGGGTAAGGTAGAGGTAGAGAAGTTTACATCAATTTTTACGCGGACGAAGTCGCGGGCGTCCGCTAGTTATCTATATTAATATAATGAAGAGAAGAGGTACACTTCACCTTCATTCGGACGAAAGTTTTTTAACGGACATTAAAAGCGTTTTACCTATAGTATGAAGGAATACGGGAAATTAAGGTCTATTTCCAACGTCCAAAATTGAAAATGCAACACAGTTCGAAAAAAAGCGTCGCGTTTTTAAAACGCTGACGTGTGAACATATACTTGGGAATGCATTTGCTGTATTTGAACGCTTTTTTAACGTCCGTTAAAAAAACTCGTGCGAATAGGAGCTTTGGGGTAATCTCTGGATCTACTGAACCGATTTTGAAAATTATTTTAAAGACAACAGAACGCCACGTTATTTGTGAGTGTAGTCTTTATTTTATCCCCGTATTTTTATGGGAACGGGAAACTTAAACTTAAAGTTCGAAATGTGAAAGTTTGGATGGATGGATCAATCACACTATAACAGCTGCATGTTTGGTACAGATATGGATTATAGTTTAGAATAGCAAAAAGATATCTATTATCTACACAGGGATCAGCGAATATTATAATAGCGAAACTTTGAATGAATGTATTACGTAATCACGCCAGAATAGCTGATATAAATGAAGAGGAAATCCTTAAGGTGGATTATAATCTGAATTAAAACGGGCTATTTTTTATATCGACACTGAATCAGGAATGGGATATACGCGGGCGAAACCGCGGGGCACAACTAGTATCTACATATTCCCTTTAAATACAATGTACATTATTGTTGGCGTAAACACGCCAAAATCGCTGGGCAGACCAAGATGATTGAGTCCTTGAGATAGAGTCATCATCATCATCATCATCATTATCAGCCGATGGACATCCACTGCTGGACATAGGCCTCTTGCATGGACCTCCAAGCACAACGCTCTCGAGCTGCCAGCAATCCCGCTTGATGTCTTCGGTCCACCTAGTGGAAGGTCGACCAACACTGCGCTTTCCGGCGCCGGGTCGCCATTCCAGCACCTTGGGATCCTAACGGCCATCGGCTCTTCGAACTATGTGGCCTGCCCATTGCCATTTCAGCTTCGCGACTCGCTGAGCTATATCAGTGACTTTGGTTCGTCTGCGGATCTCCTCATTTCTGATTCGATCACAAGATAGATTACGAGTATTATAATCTAAATTAGCACATAGGCTAATTTTTATTCCGATGTTGACTCAGAAATGGGATCTAAGCGAGTGAGTCCGCGTGGCACAACTAGTATCTACATATTCCTATTTAATACAAGGTCATTTATTGCACGTGGAGCAACGATCGTATTACTGGCTTTTAGTTATTAGGCTATTTCGGTTCCATTTGTGAATGGTTTGGGAATACTAGCAATTTTAGTAAGTAATTCAGATTAGGTATAACAAAGTCAAATATTTGTTTATGGTTATTTGTTAGTTATATAGATAAAAGCAATTAAGCCTCTACGGTTATGAGGCCGGACCTAAACATGAGAGGACTAAGGTTCGATCACGCCCGTTGCACAATTTTTAATACTGAATTCAAAGTTGTGTCGAATAATAAAAAATCAGGCCTTAGGGGTTGAGTTTTTACTTTAAACAAAAACAGATCTCAGGGGTTGGATTGAAATCTAAGGTCCAACTTCTATAGGTGCTTTTTCTTTTGTTTTCTCTGATATTGCGGTAGCTTAAAAACTATAAAAAATAGGAGAAAAAATATAAAAAAACAGACGAAAATTTTAAACTATCCAGATTTATATAATTTTGTATTGGAACATTCGTGTCATAACTTAGGTTAAGGCACAGAATTATGTACAAAGTTTAGGTGGTAAATAAATAAAAAAGAAAAACCTGATACAACAACCGAAAATGAAGCCACATTCAAAATGTTGTCATGAATATTATGATTTATTCATAACCAGAAAAGACGTAAAGCCACGCTTGTACGGGCTTATGGTTTCATGACGTAACTATACGCTCGACCGACGAAACATGCGGACAGAATATTTTATTGTAGATAACTAAGTACCTACTCCGAATCTTATCTGTCCCCAAATTACAGGTATTAGACACTTCTAGCTTTACAAATATGAAATCAAAATATTTACCTTCCTTAATTTGTCAACTGCAATGCGACATATTTCAATATTTGCATACTCACACCGTTAAGCGTCTCTATGAATCTTTAAACAAAGAGTGTACAATAAAATTGACTTCTGATGTGTCCCGATCTATAGATTGAGAACCTCTGATGAATAATAGCTGAATGTTGGTCAGCCCCATTCTTCTACCATAGTTAAGTAGGAGTAAGGTAGGCAACTTAGGAGTTTAATTCTTGGTGGTCTTGGGTTTCAATTTGCATGTGTGCATTCAATCGAGTTGCTGAGTTCGGATCACTTTTTACGATGATTTTGTAGGTACATAATATATCTAATAGTATAAAAATCGTGGAGTAGCAGTAGTAGTTTCGTGGCAACCCTTCGAAAAACACCGTTAAAGATCATACTTTAAAGGGTCTCTAGCGAAGGACTGCCTTTAAGCTAAGTGTATTGCTACTAGAGACATGATATCTCATGATGTATAGAAAATAACAAAACATTTAAGTTTTATACTAAGATAATTAAAACGGTGGATCCTTAAAACCTGCCACCTCCCAAAAGCCGCCATATTCCAAAGTTGCCAACCATTCTTAACAATGATAGCAGCAAGAGATGACACACTTTCAGCTCTATAGCCTCAATAGCTCAATAGTTAGAGCGGTCGGACTCATCACCGTGGGATGGTGGTTCGATCTCCGCCCCGTTGGTCAATTGTCGTACCCACTCCTAGCACAGTCTTTCCCGACTAGTTGGAAGGGAATGGGAATATTGGTCATATTATAAAAAGATATGGCATATATTCTTTTTTTTTAATATATTTTTTTTTAAATAAAAATAAAATGACGAAGATCTGCCCACTATACTAGGTTCTTAGTGTATAAATAAATTGATCGTGGATAATACAATTTATAATTCCATTTGGGTTGTTTTATGGCAAAGGTTTAAGTATTTAGTTGTCATCCTTTAATGTCTGCGTAATTCTAAAAATATGGTTGTTTAAGCATCATACCTTTTTGCTTTTAACTTATTCGCGGCATGTACTTGAATAATATATGTTAATTAGCCAAGCGATCTGTTAGTTTCGGCTTCTCGGTGTTTATAAAAAAAAAACACTTTGTTAACTGAAACTGAGTTTTATTGTTTATAATTTAACTATAGTTCAAAATACGACAACAAACTCTATTACTATGGATCACTACGTTTTGCGACTCGCGAGGACCTGCAAAGGGTCTATAGGCGGCTAGTATTATCAGGGGCTTAGCCTTGATACTTAGTCCAGACCGGCGGGCATAAACCAGGTCCGTAGCTGGACAGCAATTCGGCTAATCACCAGAACGTCTGACTGTTTAGAGGCAGAGCTACGGTTTATAAAGCAGATATATTGCTGACAGAACATTTATATCTGTGTCACAGCTCTGCATTACGAATATAGAATTTAGGGATGTAACAGATCGTTTACCGCAAAGCTTTTAAATATACGCCAGGCGGAGTTTCATGTTGTTAAATGTTGTTAACGCATTCTTGAAAGCAAAAGCAATTAGAGGTAACATGACGTCAACAGGTCGATACCGTAGGAGGCACTTAAGCGTAGGTCTGTTTAAGAATGGATACTTTCAGCTCTCCGCCCACTGAAAGCCATATAAACACAATGGTGTATTTACTCAGCACAAGTACGTACGCTTTGCCTACGTAACGTTACTTCGCAAGTCGTATTTTGTGCCCCCTCCCTTGAGTAAACATTAGAAACGGGTATACATCCAAAACCGTGCTGTGATAACCCAGTGGATATGACGTCTGCCTCCGAATCCGGAGGGTGTGGGTTCGAATCCTGTCCGGGGTCTGCACCTTCAACTTTTCAGTTGT
Organism: Bicyclus anynana; assembly: GCF_947172395.1. Taxonomy (NCBI): domain Eukaryota; kingdom Metazoa; phylum Arthropoda; class Insecta; order Lepidoptera; family Nymphalidae; genus Bicyclus; species Bicyclus anynana. The sequence goes on from NC_069091.1 coordinate 8,389,644, forward strand.
GTGCATTTTAAGAAATAAAATATCACGTGTCTCAAACGGTGAAGGAAAACATCGCGAGGAAACCAGAGAATGTTCTTAATTCTCTGAGAATTCCAACTGATAATTATTACTGAGTTGAAAGAAAAGCATCATAGTAATTTATAGTTCAATCAAACTTTCGAATCCAGGCCTTTGTGATTATAAACTAGATAGTAACCACTGGACTAATGAGATTGGACCATCTTATGAAATGAAGATTGATAATTTATCTAGAAACACTTGCAACATTTTACTCTGCCTACTCGTCAGATATACATTTAGTTGCCCGAAATTAATTTCCACCATGATAATTTGAATAATGATTGTTATTAAAACAATTGGAATAGATACCTTATCGAGAACTGATTAGATATTTAAATGTTTGGGTTAATACTTGACATACAAAAACCTCACTGTAACTCCTAGAATCTTCCATATCAACTTAGCAACTACCTACACGCAAAGTAGTGTTTTTTAGTTTTTACACCTTGTGCAAAACGAAGGTTAGCTTACAAAAACAAATGAAACGTTTACGGAAAATAAATTAAATGTATGTTTCAAAACGCCTTATTGACGTCATTTTAAGTAAAAAATGTCCCGACGCGACTGTCAAAACCCGTTGGTAGAGTGCCGCAGTAAATTCGCAAAGAAAATTTCTTACGTACCTATGTCGTTCCTAATGGTCACCGGGAAAAAGAACATCACATTTCCTATCGATAATTAATCGTTCGCAATATAATACGTACATATATAAAACAATAAAGAATGTCAATAATACGTTTTAAGCTTTTGTCTAACATTTTTTTTTTTCATTTCAATGGCTTTCCTCTACCAGTAGATTATTTTTCTTTTTTCTGTCCTGTTTTATACGGATACCCGTAGTCCCGTAGACACCTAACTTTCCTTTTTGTGTCATATTTTACATGTGGGTGGTTGGTTGAAAAATTCGTATGTTTAATACGAATAAGCAGACAACACGGAATTGATGAATTTGTTGGATTGTGTATTATAGAGATTTTCCTCGATAAACGATAGTAATGTCAGTATCAGTGCGATTTTTAGACGTTAAAAGTGATTTACCTTTGGTTGATTCAGTAGTAAGATAAGTGTCATTTAAATTAAGCTAACGATCTATTACGTTTTTTAGTCCGTTTTCTTTAATTTTTGTTTAATTCTTGTTTTCAATTAAATTGAAACACAAATGTATATTGACTAACTTATACACCTATGTATTATACGGCTCTTGAATGTTCACGACATCAGTTTAGGTAAATAATTTATTTATAAACAAATTTGGCTTTTGCTTTAGTATGTCAGTAGGACTAACACAGAAATGTAATGTCTGTGGGGACTGACAACAAGCGTGGCAAGCCAGGGCGGTGACGTTCTCGATAGCGGTTTTAGCGTCGGGGAACAAACACACAGAGAACACGTGTTGTCGACAGATGCAAAAGCTCTAGCATTTGTTGTCACTTTCCTTATTCAAGGAATAAGGAAAGTGAATGTGCAGTTTCTGGGTTTGAGTACTATATCACAGCCTTTCTTGATGAGTACTGTTTACCCACAAAAAAATTAAAAATGAGGGTATAAATCACTAGTCATTTCACACCTAATAATAATTATAATTAACTTGTTCTTAAATTAATGAAAATAAATTTGATTAATAAATTTATAACAATTAACTATGGTTAATATATTTTATATAACATTTTATAAATAAACCATACATAATTTAAAATGAATAAGTTATGAAATGACATGTCTTTTCTACCTTCATTTCTAATTTCGTTGTTGGTAAACAGTACTAATCAAGAGGTCGAGGCACAGAATTACGTATTCCGAACTATGAAATGTTAGGCAAATTGGTGACTCTCCCGTGCCTTGAGCACGTTATGCAGTTGGTCCTGGATTATCTGATAGTGATCGTTACAGAGTTAGGCATTCACCATCAGTCGGCCATTCAAATAGGTCAGTAAAGATGATGGTTGTTTGATTGCATTAGTAGTCGTTAGTCTGCAATACACCATCATCACCATCATCATCAACCCATATTCGGCTCACTGCTCGAGTCTCCTCTCAGAATGAAACGGGTTAGGCCAATAGTCCACCACGCAGGCCCATTGAGCCGTTTGAGACACGTGATATTTAATTTCTTAAAATGCACATAACTTAAAAGTTGGAGGTGCATGCCCTGGACCGGATTCGAACCCACACCCTCCGGAATTGGAGGCAGAGGTCATATCCACTGGGCTATCACGGCTCTTACAATATGTACTCGTACATAAAGAAAATTGAAGTGTTTCAAAAGACAATCAAATACAGTTTTTTAATTTTGTTTATAACTGATTGTTCGGGCTCATCTATTGAACAGCTGAACTGATTTTAATAGCACTTTCACTTGAAAATAGTGGAGGTTATTGAGCAACGTATTGTCGACATGCTATTTTTTATCCCGAAATATCCGCGAGATTTGTGAAAAACTTTTCAAGTTCGTTTGTTTTAAAATATTCGTCGAGGGCAGTTAGAAGTCGTCAATCTTTACTAATTTAGTAGTTATTGTGTTTTTTGTTATCTGTTGTTTTAGGTGTAATAAAGAGTAGTGTATTATTATTATTTATTTACATTACTGTTTGTTGGTTGCAGAAGTCGTCGGTGCGCAGCTCGTTGCGGCGCGCGCGCGCCGGGGCCGCGCTGTCGCCGCCGCGCGCGGGCATGGAGCGGCTGCGTCGCTCGTTCCGCGAGTCCTTCCGCCGCCGCAAGGGCTCGCCGCCCGAGTCCGCGCGCCCGCACCAGTGGCACGCCGACGAGGCCGCCGTGCGCGCGGGCACCTGCACCTTCCCCGTCAAGTACCTCGGCTGCGTCGAGGTGTTCGAGTCGCGGGGCATGCAAGTTTGCGAGGAGGCCTTGAAAGTACTTAGGGTGAGTGTTCCGTGAATCTGACTTCCTTTGCTCGAGAGAGTCCTGCTAAAATTAAAAGTGTGAAAGCTTTCACGTTCAATGTAAATGTTTGCACTTCTATGTGATACGTCACAACCACACACATGCACGGTTTAATTTAGGTGACGGCCTCCGTGGCGCAGTGGTATACGTGGTGGATTTACTTGACGAAGGTCCTAGGTTCGATTCCTGGCTGGGCCGATTGAGGTTTTCTTAATTGGTCCAGGTCTGGCTGGTGGGAGGCTTTGGCCGTGGCTCGTGACCCTACCGGCAAAGACGTACCGCCAAGCGATTTAGCGTTTCGGTACGATTCCGTGTAGAAACTGAAAGGTGTGTGGATTTTCATCCTCCTCCTAACAAGTTGGCTCGCATCCATTTAGATTGCATCTTCACTTACCATCAGTTGAGATTGTAGTCAAGGGCTAACTTGTAAAGAATAAAAAAAGTACATGTATTATTATTCTTATTAATCGCCCTTAAATTAAAGACGGATAATGATGACTTTAACATATCGGACCGCTTTATAATAATAGTAAAATATAACAGAACAATCGTCACAACCATTAAAACAACAAAGCAATACAGTTTAACCCTTCCCATTGTCTCCCTGTCCTCTCGAGACTAAGGCACACAATTCAATATACCTAGGTGTACATACTAAACATAAGGAGCACTAAACATAAGTGCAGACAAATCCCCATGCACGCGGATGTAAAACATACTTAATTAGCTACATCCGATTGTAATAAAAGATTGCACATATTGTAAAAGGAAAAGGAAGTTTGAATGAGTTACAGGCGATAAGCATCAGCTCTCAGTTCGCACATGAAGAGAAAAAAATCTCGCTCGAGTCCATCTGCATAGAAAGACCCGGCTCTTATTATTAACTTGGGTAGCGGTTTTTATGGACCTTGTGCATCTTTGTGTTACTAGTAACCGCATCTTCACCCCCTTAGTTGTCGTTCCTGTGAGATTGCGTGGATAAAAAATGTTTTTAGTGCCATGGCGCTTTATTGAAAATATTATCTAGTCTGACTTATTTCAGTTACTAGCGGACGCCCGCGATTCCGTTCGCGTCAAATTCTGTCTATCACAAATCCTCAGGAACAATGATTTTATCGGGATAAGCAAAGTAAAAAAAGTAGCCTGTGTAATCTAGAGTAAAATCTATTTCCATTCCAAATTTCAGCCAAATCGGTTTGCAAGCCGCAGCGTAAAGGAGGAACAAACATACAAACTTACGCCTTTATAATATTAGTCTGATTACCAGTGTTAGTGTTACACTGTCACTACACTACTTCATCAAAAGATTTCACCCATTCTCATGTTTTTTCACCATGCGTGTATTGTTGAGTTAATTTGCCTTGACTTTTAACATGGTGAGGAATCATCCAGATATGGTCTAGATTTCTCTGACGTCTTTTAAAAAACTCATCAAGTTTACTTAATGATTAAGGATTAGTTTAGTGATTTTGCATTTATATTGTTGTCTCGTGTAGTGTTGTCGTTTAAGTGTTGTTCATGATAATTTATTATAAGAATGCATGCATTCGTACTTATTATGTTTTATGTATGTTATTTAATATTGTAACATGATTATAACCAATTTTGTGATCCAAATTAAAAAGAAAATATGGAGTCCATGGTCACGATGTAAACTATGTCACAATACAATACGATATCGTTTCATATAAACGGTGATAATGTCAATATGATACTGATGAATCTTTATATGTTTTGCAGAATTCCCGTCGGCGTCCAGTTCGTGCGGTTTTGCATATCAGCGGCGATGGTCTGCGCGTTGTCGAGGAGGAAACCAAAGGGCTCATAGTCGACCAGACCATAGAGAAAGTGTCATTTTGCGCACCGGACAGAAACCACGAACGAGGTTTCAGGTGAGTCACGACAATGTACGCGACCAGTGAGATAATCTCGACAAAAGAGAATGCCCATCCTCGGCCCAGGTTTGCCATAACCACCCGGCAATTTACTTATAATTAAAAAAGTCTTGATAATTTTTCTTTAATAATAACACATTACTTTATTAAAAGAGTTTGCTACAACGTTTAACGACAAAATTTATCCAAATCCACAACGGGACAAGCTATTAAGATCGTTGACCAGACTGAGTTTTACGATATTTTTTGAAGTCTTCGATTGGTTTCTTTGTTATTTTTCTTGTTTGTTTAGCTTGTTAGTAACAGAAAAAAATACAGCTTCAAATGTTACTTCGCCGGTTTGGTACACCGACGAACATTTAGCCCTAGAAGAGTGGTAAAAAAAGTATTTTTTTTCAAGAAATATACTTTTATTGAGCCACTTATTTAACCAGATTTTTATTTATACATCATATTATCATCTCCATAATACTTTTATACGGGGGTATACCTGGGTTCCCTGGGCCGACGCTTATGGCCAGGTGGGTTCAATTCCCCTTTCAACCAGTGGTGGTGCAACCGAAAATACCACAATCTCTTTTAATGCGTTAGGGTAAAAGAGATGGAACTGGGACAACTCTGCTACCATTGGATGATATTTTGTCTATATCTATTCACTTGGTCGCACGTTACAGATGAATCATACACAGGTAGTAGTGTGTGATTCATCTGCAAGTTACGTGCAAGTATAATTTGTGCCAACAGGCGATTATCTTTAAAGCTCATTTATTTTTACCGTTTAAGTATTCTTCTAAGAATCCTTTACTTATATATTTTAAAGTTCTTTAAAAGTGAAGATACCTTTATGCAGATATGTTTGTTTGTCGAGCTAGACGATACTATAAAGCTTAAAGACTAGGCTAAGTTTTTGTATCCGAAAAAGAAAAACCAATTACAAAAATATCACTATAGAAGGGTCTTTTTTATTCTTTACAAGTTAGCCATTGACTACAAACTCACCTGATGGTTCATCACTAACCATCAGGATGCAATCCAAAATGGAAGCGTCTCACTTGTTAGGAGGAGGATGAAAATCCACACTCCTTTTCCCACTCACATTGCTTTGCGGTACGTCTTTGTCGGTAGGATGGTAATAGCCACCCTACCTACCGGCCGAAGCCTACCACCAGCCAAAATCTGGTTTGGGAAGGGTTTGGAAATCTTATACTTAAGAGTAAGTATTATTAAGATAACGAAAAAATCAGGATATTAGCGTAATAATAATGGCGTATAAATTGTTTTGAAATAGACTTAGTTTGGTGAATTCTTTAATCACTAAAGTTTTTCCTGTTTATTGGTGTAATGTGATAATGTAAACTTTAATGTTCAAGATAACAGTTTCTTCGCAAACAATAAGTAAACCGACAAAGAATTGATAAAGTTTTGGTGACAAATAACGATGAATGACAATGTTACATTAAGATTCATGTTTAACTACTTAAAATCAAGGTTTAGCTGTTTTAAACATTAGTCCAGACAAACAGATAGTCAAACTATTTAAAAATTGTTTGTTTTTTTTAAATGTTTAAAAAAAGATTGTGTTTAATTAGGTATCTTGTAAATACCAATAAGCACTGTTGTTTTGGATCACGGATAGACAATTAAATTTCATTTATATGTATTGATTTGGGATTGATGTATTGTCTCTCTCTCTCCAGTTATATTTGCCGAGACGGCACGACGCGCCGGTGGATGTGCCACGGGTTCCTGGCGTCGCGCGACAGCGGCGAGCGACTGTCGCACGCGGTCGGATGTGCGTTCGCCGCGTGTCTGGAGCGCAAGCAGCGCAGAGACAAGGAGTGCGCCGTGTCTATGAGCATCGACGCGGCCAGCCACGCCTTCACGCGCCAGGGGTCGTTTAGAAAATCTAGTGAGTATTTTTTTTTTAAAATTTAAGGCTTTACGGCTCTGAGTTCTAACCCTTTTGAAAGTCTATTCTAGTAATATAATTTATTCTAATGAAAAAAGTAGAAACTTGCAAATTATTAATAGTTTCACGTATATGCGTTCTTTAATGAAGTTTTTTTATTTAAGTCTCTACTTTCAATAGCCAAACTCTAGGTACTGTTGTAAGCTGTACAGATTGCAGCGATTAAGTTGACCCAATGGCGGTCACTGTTTGTTTGTTTTCTGTCACCACTTACGTTCCGTTTCCGGTCTTTTGTTGGTAGATTTTGTAACGGAACTTGTGTCGCTAACAACAGTAAATATTTTTTAACATCGAGGATATCATGTTGGATGGCTTAGCGAATCTTCATTGTACATAGCCAAGAACCTGGTCCTCAAAGTCAATTACCTAATTCAATAAACAATATCCAAATATGTCCATCCCTTTGGTAGCTACAATGCGATATAGATATTTAAACAAACATACAGATACTCTCCAAAGTAATATCGTCTTCACATTGGATACAAAAACTAACATCCCATAAGCAACTATATGAGATCATATAAATAATTATATGTAAATGTACCTACAATAAACAATCAATACACGTAAATCACGTTCAAATTATTCACATATAGAACTCGGAATAGCCACAAGGCGGAACAGTACGCAATTGTTCTAGCGCGTCAACTGTAAAGTGCGAGAGTATGGGCCTCTGGACATTAGTATGCAAAGCTGGTTGCATTCACGGTAACTATGTGCGAATCATAAGTACGCGCTACTAAAGTTAAATCTATACTAATATTATAAAGAGGTAAAATTTGTGGTGTTGTAAAGAGTAATCTCTGGATTTGATTTTGAAAACAATAGGGTAACTCATATCAAATTTAATATAAACAATATTAATTTCGTGTAGGACATGGAATAAGGGTCCGAAGTATTTTGATATTAATTAATAAAAGTTAAGGATTTTATAAAAAAAATTTAATTTAAAAACCATGTATTTTTTAAAATTTTCCTAACGTCAAAAACGCTGTCATCCATTTTGTGACGTCACACTCTGTTACTAGATGTACTAAACGTCAAACGAATCGTTAAGTAATACTTTTGTCAAACGCTCCGTTTGTAAGGGATTATTTACAGTGACGTCATGAAACAGTTGAAATATAGATCATCATGACCGACAGGCGTTTTGGATCGTATTGTCAAAACAATATTTAAACATTAAAATTTTAATGTAATCGCGAGTCAAAAAAAAAATGAGGATTTTTTTAATCTTGTAGAACGATCATGAACAACTTATGACCATTTAAAAAAAGTGTCAACTGACCTATTGAAACCACCACTAGAAAATATACGGTATTGTTTGTCGGTAATGATTCTCTTATTCAATAGTTCGTTTTCTTATATGGAAACATGTTTTCAAGAAAAAATTTACTTGTCTATATATTATTATTTAAAAGGCGCAAAGCCTGAAGTATTCTTATATTTTTAAAATAAACAATAAACTGAATATATGAATCATCAACTTTTGTGTAATACAAAAGTAAACATTTTACTAAAAAACGAAACAACGAAAAGTCAAGTCTTACACAGTGCCCATAAAAACTGAGGCGGAGGTGCCTTTGCCTTTAATTACACCGGCAACCATGCCCTTCGGACTGAAACACAGCAATGCTGCGTGGCGGGAGAAATAAGCATGTTGATAGTGTTTCCTCGGATGAGTTCTATCACACAAAGTATTAACATAGTATAATATGTATAATGTTTTCAGGCATAACAAGCCGGCGCACGTCAGAGGCGGAGGGCCCGCCGGCGCCGCCCGCGCCCGCGCTCGCGTCCGTGCCCGCTACCGCGCCCGCTTCCGCGCCCGCCGGCACTCGCGCCGCGCCGCACAACCCGTTCGCGGTGGAGCGGCCGCACGCCGCGCCGCACCTGCTGGAGCGACAGGGCTCCTTCCGCGGGTTCGCGCACCTCAACAACAAGTACGTTGTTTTATCTACCTCAGGAAGTCTGTTTGAGTTGACAGCGCAAATGCCTTCGTGTGTGTATAGGAACGTTAGCACAACGGGAACGCGTTTTTAAATTATTTATTTATGAGAGATATTATATTGTCGACTAATAGCGTAAAAAAGAAAAATATCCATCTCTTTCGTTGCAATCGCATCGCAACGAAAGCGGAAGCGATATTTAGACTCTGCTATAATTTGTTGACTATTTTGTCCTTTTCTCATTACGGGATAAATCGTTGAGGCATCTTAGTCTTACTGTTGTTTTTTAAACGCAAGATGATGTTTAATAATTTATTAAACTTTCAGTTCACCGTTCAAGCGGCAGATGTCGCTGCGCATCAGCGAGCTGCCGTCCAACCTGGAGCGGCAGCGCCTGGGGCTGGGCTCGCCGCCCGGCGCGCTGCCCGCCCTGCCCGCGCCGCCCGCCCACAGCCCGCGCCCCGACGTGCAGCCTATTGAGGTTAGTGTTGCTGATCATCGGCGAGCTGCCGTCCAACCTGGAGCGGCAGCGCCTAAGCCTGGGCTCGGCCATATTGATAACTTGGTTATCATTGTAATCAGAGGTTACTCAAAATTACTTCTGAACATTAAAAAATTCATTTGTGAAGTGATTGAACCGAAAATTATTGTGATTCACTATCAAAGTCTAATTTAAAAAACATTATAAATACGAATGTTTGAGTTGATGTTTGCTACTCAATTACGCCAGAACAGCTTTGTCTGGTATTCCTACAGAAACTATGGGTGCATCAGGGGAACACAGCTAGTAATAATAATAATTATATACTTATTTGCTTTATACATGGGTTGCATTTATTATATAATTAAATATACAATTCGATCCGAACTTGTTTTGCTATTATATTATAGGCGAAATATTTAAGAATTTATACTACAAAAACTACAAAAGAGAAACAAAATAAACATACAAAAAAAAAACCAATAAAAGAGAAAGTCTAGTCATAATTTTTAAAAGTTATTTATTACAAATAGTCAAGTTTTAGTTGAAAATTTTTTAAAATTATAATTTCTAAATTTATTAAAGTTAGTAATTAGTAATAAGAAATTAATTGATTAGCTTAATTTAAGAAATTAAATATCACGTGTCTCAATCGGTGAAGGAAAACATCGTGAGGAAACCTGCATATTAGAGAATTACCTTAATTTTCTGCGTGTGTGAAGTCTGTCAATCCGCATTGGGCCAGCGTGGTGGACTATTGGCCTAACTCCTCTCATTCTGAGAGGAGACTCGAGCTCAGCAGTGAGCCGAATATGGGTTGATGACGACGACGAGTAATTAGTAGGTACTAAATCTATATTAGTATAGGGAAAAAGATGGAGGAGGCTTATACCCGAAGGGGCCCATTATTAACTAGTACATAGCATAATTAATTATTTAGATAAATGTATAGATTAGTTAGAATAGTTTTAAGATATTCCCGATGTTTACAACGGTACCGGGAAGGACGGTCTGCGAATGTAGGAGATTTTAGTCCGTAGGGCGCCGATACCAACGGTGAAGTTGGACATCGTCATCCTGGATACCTGGATGTCATCCATGAGGATTTCCTCCTACAATAAAAATAAAAAAAGTTTTAAGATATTGATAAGTACTATCTAAATGGGAAAAATAAAAGCTTTATTATTATTAAATCTATATTGTTGAACTTACAGGAAACAGCAATAGAAGCGGACCCAGTGGCCGAGATGTGTCAGCAGCTGTCTCTCGGCCTACGCGCGCTAGCCGAAGAGCCGGTGCCCGTGGCGGGCGGAGCGCTGCCGCACCCGGACGCGTGGCTCGGCAAGATCGCGCGCGCTCCTACACTAGCCGCGGCCGGACGCGCGGCCTCCTTCGCGGGCCACTCGGCGGTCACCACCAACCCCTTCCTCACGCCGACACCCCCTTTACCAGCACCCCTTTAAGTTAGGAGACCAGTTTGTGCGACAAAACCTCAAAGGCACTTGTAACTCGAAGGGAAATAGTCAAAGAAATGTATTGAAAATATTGGCTTCGCTTGAAACAACTCAGCACTTAAGTCAGAAGACCAGTTAATATGGACTTATTATCTGGGCGAAAAAATTCTGTGAAAAATATTGCTTGAAACAACTCTAACTCTCAAGTCAAAAGATTGGTTTAGGTATATGCCCCATTTACCTGGACAGGTCTGAAGAATTCTATCAAAAATATCGCTTGAAACAACTCAATACTCAAGTCAGAAGACCAGTTAATATGCTATCTGGGCATCATGTACTAAGAATTCTGTGAAAAATATTGCTTGAAACAACTCAACACTCAAGTCAAAAGATCGGTTTAAGTTAATGCCCTATACCTGGTCATGTCTGAAGATTTCCATCAAAAATATCGCTTGAAACAATGGAATACTCAAGTCAGAAGACCAATTAATATGATCTTATTATCTGGGCATCATGTCCAAAAAATTCTATGAAAAATATTGCTTGAGTCAACTCAAAACTCAAGTCAGTGGGCATGTCTGAAGAATTCTATCAAAAATATCGGAAACAACGGAATACTCAAGTCAAAAGGTTAAAGGGGCTTGTTACCTAAAGGGTTTCCGAAAGAAAAATACTCAAGTCAAAGGTCAAGTTTAAGCGTCTAAAGTAAAAGGTACTTTTAACCTAAACAGTTTTTAACAACTTAATACTCGACCCAAAAGACCAATTTGCGCGTTAAAATCTCAGACATATCTTAAATCTTAAATCGTAATAAATAAAGTACATGACTATCTAATAGTGGTACATCTTAACTGAGTGAAAAGTAGCGTAACATAGGTAACGTAACGTAACGTAACGTAACGTAGCTGTCCACTCCTGTATTTAGATATGCCGTCCTGTTTGGACGCTGTATTTGTGATTAGGGAATCCAATTTAGGTAACGCATCCCTAGTATATCATTGCATATCTTATAAATTGGAAAATAACGAATCTTTTCATTTTTATTGAAAAAATGGCGTTTCAACACTTACTTACCAAACATGTGACAAAAATGTTTGACTACCCTCGTAAATTACGCGATTGAAATTATAAATAAAAAAATATTTATACTCGGTCTGGCGGATATCCAGTTGAAAATTTTCCAACCAATTTACAACAAATATTTTTTAACGGACCCATAAAAAAACGAATGAGAAACTGTCACACTACCTATGATCACGAAAAATAATTTAAAAAAATACAGAGAGCGGTTCATTTTCAATTTTGATTAAAAAAATAGAAAAAGTAAAATATCCTTTAGTTATATAATCGCGGAATTGAATTGAATTTATGGTGATAAATGCTTGATAAATGACAAAAGAAAAAAAATGTCTAAGGTCAAAAATTATCACATAGATATAATTATTATAACATGGAAACAACCAACATTGGTTATTTTGTATTAAGTGGTACTCTTAAAAAAGCCAATTTCGTTATCGAAATAAGCCAAAAACCACTTTAGAAAAATTTAATAAATTGATTAGTCTCTTACTTAAATTAAAATTTGAGACGTTATGATTTGTTGAAACCATTGTCGACGCAATGTCTATTATAGGAAAGCAGAAACATAATTATTCAAATATAACCTTAAACGAGGAAATCTGACAGTTTCAATATAGTCAGAAATTCGAACTGCTGTTAAAAATGTATATCAATACGGCTTCCAAAGCCTGAAAGTATTTTTATTACTTAATCGCATGCAATACCTAAATATTTAATGGAGAAAGTATGTTATTCACTAAAGGCTTTATAAAAGCTTGTAGTTTTTGAATTTAATCATGATATTCAATATAAATCGAAGTATTTTTAACGTCTTGAATGTCTATTTAACTTTCTCCTTGATATGTCTATATTTAAATGCCAAACAAAATTGTTCCTATGAATACAAGTTTGGGCGGACGGAAAATTCAACTTTTCTCCGCCTTTTGTGGCACATACTTAATTTGAAATAATAATTGTTATATAACTGATCTTTAATGTTATAATTTCTTTATTATCTACAAAGATTTCAGTAAAATGGTTTCTTTTAAAACAGCGGTTTTAAATATAATTGGATGGATGAATGATGAAAATGTGCCTGAAAAGTTGGGAAACTGTGATTGGATATGGTCTAATTATATGCAAATCGTTTTAAAATTCAAAATATTTCATGTAACTGCATTTGGTTTCATGAATACGTACTTAAAGTGTCTAGTATATCTATTTACGCTCAAATGTCTAAAATCACTCAATTTATTCGTAAATTAGAATCCATTGCAAGCGTAAATTACTTAATATCGTGTATGTGTATCACGCTTGTAGCATAGTCGCCGGCACATTCAATATGTACTTGCACACTATATAAAGAGTACTTATAAAATAAGAATTTCCTCTATAAGGGTACGTCGTGAGTGATGGCGTATCGCATAAGCAGTGTGCCTAGTGGCAGTTTTCAATGTTTTCAAACTGTGACCTATGTGTTCATTTATACGAGCGACAGCTGCTACCGATGATTGCAGTCGGCGACGTCTCGGCGGCAGGACAAGGACATAGTCCTTGTCCAGAAGGAGCGAATTCGTCTTGGGCTTGATTCGCGCGTATTGCGCACGAGTCGAGATACTAGGGACACCTTGTTGCGTCCAGTTAACGTGCGAACTCTAGAGCGAGTGCACGTTCAACTCCATGTTTCGTACTGAATTCCACCCCAAATGCTAGCGCGTTGGTTGTGGACGCAACGGTCGCGCGTAATACGCGCGAGAGAATCGCGGCGAATTCGCCCTTTCTGGACTGAGCCTTAGCGTTCCAAGACGTCGTGGATATTCATCCTTCTCCTAACAATTTAGCTCATGCCCATCTTTGATTGCATCATCAGGTGAGATTGTAGTCAAGGGCTAACTTGTAAAGAATAAATAAAAATAAAAAATTAAAATTTGTCTAAGTCACGCGCGTTGCGGTTTCGGTATACTCGATTCGCTATCACTCGAGACGTACCTACTACGAACACCAATTTTCGGTGTGAATTAGTTTTGACTTATTACAATATTGATATTTTTTTAAATATTATTATAATATTCGTTTAATAAATAAACAGTCCGAAATTACGAGAGAATAATTTTCGATGTTTCTACATGTAACGTGTTATAAATGACTATTAGGTGTATCTGTATATTGATATAAATGTTGTACTTAATTCCTTAATCGATGTGCACTGTGCTTGTAATTTGCACCTATGTGAACATTTACACGAGCGGCAACTCAACCGACGAGTGCAGTCGGCGACTCTCGGCGGCAGCCAACGGCAGTCAACGACGTGTCGGCGGCAGGCGATGGCGTCGCCGAATGTAGTCGACTTTCGGCGGCAGGAGACGGTGTCGCCGACTGCAGTTGACTCTCGGCGGCAGGCGACGGTGTCGCCGACCGCAGTCAGCGACGTCTCGGTGGCAGGCGACGGTGTCGCCGACTGCAATCGACTCTCGGCGGCGGTCGACAACGGTATCCGACTGCCGTTGTCTGCCGAGACGTCGCTGACTGCAGTCGACTGCAGTCGACTGCCGTTGGCTGCCGCCGAGACGTCGCTGACTGCAGTTGACTGCCCCCGAGACGTCGCTGACTGCAGTCGACTCTCGACAACGGTCGACAACGGTCGCTGACTGCCGTTGGCTGCCGCCGAGACGTCGCTGACTGTAGTCGACTGCCGCCGAGAGTCGAGTGCAGTCGGCGACTCTCGGCGGCAGTCGCAACGGTCGCCGACTGCAGTCGACTGCCGTTGACTGCCCCCGAGACGTCGCTGACTGCAGTCGACTCTCGACAACGGTCGACAACGGTCGCTGACTGCCGTTGACTGCCGCCGAGACGTCGCTGACTGTAGTCGACTGCCGCCGAGAAGTCGCTGACTGCAGTCGATAGTCCACTGCGGTCGTCGGTAGAGTTGCCGATCGTGTAAATGGAACCCTATAGTGTTGTTTATACGTAAGTTAAGACTTCCCATGCTATTCGTCCATGGACAGTATTAGATAAGGCCCACGCACTGTTTCCGAGCAGCGCGTAACGAACAAACAAACAAACAAGTATTTTTATCATAACAAACTACGTAACTGTATAATAGGGTTTTTGGATATATTTTATTTCACTCTTTTTTTTGTATATAATTGTAAATTTGTAGGATACTTAAATCTACACAATTTGTGAATCTGTTTTTTTTTTGTTTATATTATTATTTTTTATTATTATTGATGGAACTATTGAAGTAGAAGAGAAAAAATGTAAAATAATTTAAATTTAGTTAAAAGCACGTACGTACGTTTTGTGTGACTATTCTTCATGTAATGTGTTAGAAATTACTGGATGTTTTCTTTTTGTTATATTTGTAGGTAATTATTAAAGTAATTTCTAATCATTTTTTAAATAAAAAGAGGGTTTTAAGTAAGCATTCTTCTCGCTCGGTTTATATTCGCGCAATTGAAAACCGCCGATAAAAATATGAACATCCGTGATTATTATTACGTTATTTAAATAAAAAATAACCTCTTTTTGTTTTGAACAACAAAGCACAATGATTACTGCACAACAATTGTTGCATCTTACATTCCATGTTTCATTATTATCTAACAGTTATCGAAATTGTTGTTTCATATACACTATAGGTCTTTGGATTTTGTTTACGTACTTCTTGATATTACCACAATTTGCATATATATACATATATGTAGTGTTTGTACTTAACTCTTTTGTCATTTAAACAGTTCTATACAATTTCGTTTATCTCACAGGAGTCTATATGTGGAGGCTGTATTTCTACCTTCCAGGGCAAGCCTTAAATTTCTCAAATCTAAAATCATTGACTCAGAGAGTTTATTAAATTTAGGTACTATCCGACGCCCCGGGGTTCACCCGCGAAGTTTTCATCGAATACGGGAATAAAATATAACCTATGACACTGACAAATAACGTGGCTTTCTAATGGTAAAAGAATTTTCAAAATTGGTTCAGTACATCCAGAGATTACCCCCTGTAATACAACAAACTGAACCTCTTTATAGTATTGGTAGATTAAAATGAAGTTCTTGCAACAATTTTGACGGATTTATGCGTTTCACTTTGACACTAGTAAAATGTTTTTGTTTTGAATGGAATACTTTACAATTTACAGAGTTAGGTACTAATGTATATTTTTAGGACAAATTTTGCCTTGTAGTACTTAAATTTTGCGTCAAAAGTACTTAATGCTGCATTCTTACCCTAAAAACCCGAGGCCAAACTGGACTCCACAATGTAAGAAAACTTCTAAATCGGTTTAAAACTCAAATCGCTTTGAAAATTTGTTGATTTGCTTTAACTGTTTACAGAATATTTAATGTTAACTTATTATGAACGGCATACTCCGGCGTTGTATCACGTGAGTTTTAGGCGTGTTTTTTTTTTTGTAGATTAAAAAAAAATAGCCAGAAAGGCTATTTTTTTATAAATATATACACTATAAACACATAATGTAAATAAAAAAATCAATGCGAAAATGTATTAATCAAATTTAAATATACGTGTAATTGGATGCGATACAATTACTCCATTTAATAAGCCACTTATGGTAGCGTCCACAAATCCGCATAGTATGCATCGCATCGAACGGATTTTAGTATTCTTTTTATACAAGTACCGTAAAATTAAAAATCCGTTTGATACGATGCGTCCGATTCGTACGATCTATGGACGCTTACCATTAAACGTTATTTCAATAACACGTATGCACGTTCATTAATATGCACATTCAATGAATATATATCAAATATAATAATTATTATTGGCGGTGTCATAAAAGTACAGTTTATAGTAATTTTTCCGTAACTAGATTCTAATAAGTACTTATTTTACGAAGTACAATTCCTTGTGTACCTATTATATCGTCGGACATATTGTACTTAATTTATCAAAACCAGTTGTTTCCAAAACAAATTATTGTTGGACGTTGTTTTGTATATTCTTCCGATTATGTTTTCGGCTAAATTATTTAAAATCATGTACATACCAGGGCATATGTGTAGATATTTTAGATAACAAGAGTTCAAATATTATGAAGAGTAATAAATATTATGATTAGTTGAAATCGGTCATTTTATTTTCACACCTTTTTTATTTTTAGTTATTAGTACAGAAAGAGAAAATATACTCAGAGGCACAATTATCCGCCCACTTTAATATGACACGATTATGGTACAGTGGGCGGATAATTCTGCTTCTGAGTATATATACGAATACTTACTTAGACATGCAGATAGCGGCTAGACTAGACCAATCTGTCGATTAATCTGTCTTTTAATGAAATGAAATGAAATTTTATTTGCCTAATACACGTATACAAATGGTATTTTACAAGTATAATTAGTCACAGTGTATTACCATTAACATGGTGTGCAAATTTTACAATTTTATAAAGCACTGTTTAAGTAGTATTATTTACTTACAATGTTATAATTGTTACTAATAAAATAAATACAATTAAGATTGACATTTAAATATACATAATTGAAATTAAATTATACGAAAATATGTCCAAATGAAATTACGATCTACCGCAGGGAGACATGTAATTTTAAAGTACCTAGCAGCGGCGACGAGATTATGCAAGCTGATTCCCACAGGGACCTTTAAAAATCCAAGCATATTCATTGTTGTACTGTATCTAGGTGACGAGAAACCGGAGTTAGTGTGTCTCTATGAATTTATTATCTTTGGGATTCGCTTACCTTCATCTAAATCCCATCCTTCGCCACTGTTATCTAGTATATAAAAACTCGAGAACGGCTGAACGGATTTATCTTATCTTGGTCTTGAAATGTCCGTGGAGGTATAGGGAAGGTTTAAAAGTTGAGAAAAATTAGAATAATTTCCGGGAAAACCATAAAAACAACCGTTTTCTATTTCCTATACATACGTTTAAGAGTCAAGGGGTAGGGTACGGGGGGGTAGGATAGGTAGAATAATTGCCGGGAAAACCTTAAAAACAACCGTTTTCTATTTCCTATACATACGTTTAAGAGTCAAGGGGTAGGGTAGGGAGGGGTAGGATAGGGGTAGAGTAGTGTAGGGTAGGGGTAGAGTAGTGTAGGGTAGGGGTAGAGTAGGGATAGTGAAGAAGTGCACAAAAGCAAGGCGAAGCTTGACCGGGTTCGCTAGTCAAAAATAAAACTACAAAATGGGTTTGCTGCACCACTTTATTCATTTATACATGAATATATCAACGGCATAAACTTCAGTGCCTACATACTACCTAAACAACATAACTATTGTCTGTTATTATCCCCTATACAGCAGTTTCAGTGACCAAAGAACATCCACTTACGAATACAATATAATTATACAATAAGTTTTAATACATTGAAGAGCAAACCTACATGTGCTACTGACTCGAAAAATTATTAGGTGACTGGTTGCATTGCCTAATAATTTATATAAATTTTCGCTAATAATTTACAAATATATAAAACTATTTTTGAATTATATATGTAACTGTTACATTTATTATATTTTATACAGGCAAATAAAAACATACTATTAATGAATGTTTCATTGATTAGCATTCAATAATATAGGCAACTATGGATATTAATTTTTAAACGCTTTCCATGATAATGTCAAATAGCATATTACCTAAAGAAAGTCTAAAAATTTAAAACAACCAAGGACAAAATAGGATATTTTACAAAGTTTGACAATAAATAAAATATTGTTATACATATGGAAATATAATAATACACTATAATAAAAAAAATACATAAATGGATATACAAAACTCAACCAATCAATCATCAAAATATCAACATATGAAAAAACGGCTATATATACATTTTATTAACACACTGAAGACTAGGAATGTCATCTAAAATGCATCAAAAAAAGGGAAATCATATTTTAGCACTTAATAACGTGGTAAATAATATATTATTTTAATAGTAATAACTTACATATCTAATAAATTATACATAAAGCGTAACACAGATTGGTATAGCTTGGCAACTTCGTTCGTAACACTCCAGATGTTGCGCGCGGGGCGTGTAGCGATGACTGAAAACACCACAACACAACTGATGTGCCTCAATTCCCCGCAAGCACAATTTCACACCCGCGCAGTTTTCCCCCCGTCGCCCGCATATCATGGGAGTGTGATCAACGAACTTGCAAGACTATAGAATATTGTTTAGCTGATCTCGAACAACTGTTGTCTTACAAATTACAATAAAAACTGCCATAAGATTTCATTAAATGCATTGAATTTTCTAATATTTTCATATAATTGGGTTCTACGAAAGTCAAAATAAAAAAATATATAGGGTTGAACGTAATAGGGGATATTATATAAACGTGACTAGCTCTAACATTAATACACCCTATATCAATAATAATACAGATAATATAGTTACACTTGAAAACACTTATCTAGATACTTGATTAAATCTATAGAAGCAAAAAATTAAAATATCACAATTTTAAAAATTAATAAATAAAACTTAATTTAATTATAAATATGCGATAATTAACAAAATATAATGTTAAATAATTTTATAGAAACATTTCTAAATCGAGATCCTAATACATTATGGAATATAATATTATTCATATCCATAAAATTTCATTAAATAATACTGTCTTGATAATTTTTTTTTTAATAAAATTATAATATCAAATTTATAACAGTAATGACTTTTCTTACATAAATAAATAAATAATAAATATTAGACTGCTCAATACTTTGTACGATTTCATAATTAAATAATTTAATAATTGATACTGATACCTATAGTTTATATTTAGTTTATTAGCTGCACGCAAGTATATAATAAGGGTAGTAGAAAGCGAATACTTGGTATTTCATTTATGAAAGAAGTCTTTTATATTTGTCTTTTCATAAAATAGTTTATTTATGTAAAGTATAACGTAAAATTATCTATAAATGGGCGTCATTTCCAGCAAAGGCGTGCACAGGGGTTTTGACCAAGGGAGGCATTAGGAAGGCAGACAATACAAACATGGAAAGACTTTCTTTGAGAGATATAAAAAAGTCAAAGTATATAGTATCGATGTTTCATAGTTGCAATCGTGTTCGTCGGTAAAGGACCCCGTAAAAATGCATTTTGTGTAGTAGTTGAATGGCGTTTTCCTCAGAAAATGAGAGACAATTTTGTTCTTGAATTTGGGTGAGGTACTGGTCCTTCTATAATTGGTCTGAGCCACCAATTCAACAACATAACCGCCCGCGCAGAAGAGGGACGCGGTACCTATATAAAGCTTTGATAGCTCAACGGCAATGGGGCCTCATCACCCAAGAGGTGGTGGTCCGATCCCGTCTGCTGGACTACACACGTACACACTATTATAGCTTGGCAACTTCGTTCGTAACACTCCCGATGGTCCGCGCGGGCCGGGGGGCGTGTAGCGATGAATGAAACCCTGTTGCCCTCACCTCCCGCACGCACGATTTCACACCCGCGCAGTTTTTTTTTCCCCCCCGTCGCCCGCATATCATGGTAGTGTCATCAACGAAATAGCCAGACTATAACACAGTTCTTTCCGACTTGGAGGGTAGTAGGAAAATAATAATCATTGTATTTAAAAAATATAGCAAATATTACAAATTACCACCCAGTTTTCTTTCCCCATTTCCATACCCCTGTATCACGCGGTCGAGGACTCAATTGTTACACTATCGCTTTCAAGACTTGTTCTCGACGCTTATGAAAATTTGATCAATGACAAACGGAGATTGCCTGCAGTTCTAAAACGTAGCATAGTAAGCTAAAAGTTAACAATTTACACATATATTTGTTTAATTACATTTTTCCGATAAATTCCATTTAATTGGTACATAGCCTTTGGTTAATATTTTATATTCGGTACGTTACCTCTAAAAGTGGAGATACAATGTTTCATAGCCGTGTAAGCATTTCCTTTACATATTTTAAATAATATATGTATAGCTTGACAAAAAAAAGTAGAAATGAATAGAGGCGCCACTATCGCCAATATGGCAACACAAATACGAGAAACGTAAACGTAACCATGACAACATAACCTTCAAAGCCGACAAAATAATCACTTTGACAGCATAGAGCATAGACACTAACAACTGACAAGTTGAACAGTGTTGCAAGAGGGAAAAAAAAATAGTTTAGTTTCTACACTTTTTTGCCAAGCTATACTGAGTTCAATTTGTAAGTTTTTATAGTCGTGTAAAACTGACATTAAGAACTAGGGAACGTGATTTAAGTCGAAAGATCAACTTCATATCAGCCGCAATAAAGGGCTCACTTTTAGCCTCAGTAATATGTTACAAAAAACTGGCAATTCATGAGTTGATGTACAAATGATAAAGGTGAAGTTATAGTGCTACAAACTTTTCTGACCTAGACCTAGACCTAGTGGCTAAAACTGGAATCAAAGTCGAGGCGGTCGACATTTTGCAAAACATTATACTAAAAGCGCGACAACAGTGAGGCGCTCACCGGGCCAGCCCCAGTAGCTAAGTGGTACGTCGATTCTCTTTCTACGATCGCTAACGTTTCGTCTTGTCATCTGTGTCGTTCCCATAGTTTTCGAAGCGTTAGTGATCGTTGAAAGAGAATCGACAGCCACTGTAGCCATGTGGCACGACGATTCTCTTCCTGCAAACGCTAACGCTTCGAAAACTAAAAAAATGTATGGGAAAGACAGATCCGTTTGACAACTCGATCACGTGACCTGTCGATAGCAAATGCTATTCCCACACATTTTTTCAATTTTAGAAGCGTTAGCGCTTGTAGAAAGAGAATGGTCTTGCCACATGGCTACAGGCCCAGGTAAGTTTGTGGCACTACACTTGGTTATGTAATGACATATTACATTACAAATCAAAAATTTAAAGACAATTTGTAAATATGTGCTAAGCAAAAGAGGTAGTCTTTGTCTTTTACCATAAAATTAAAAATCGTTTATATGCTTCAGCTGGCCCTGCATGCGAACTAAGTCATATCTCGTGAAGAGAAATAGACAAAATGTCGACCAGTGACGGCAGAGTTATTCCTGTTATTGTCCCCTTTCGTCCCAAGGCAATGAAAGAGATATTTCCGGTTGCGCCGCTATTTGTTGAATAAAGACCATTTTTTATTGCTGGGCCCATATTTGATGAATGAACCGTGTGAAAATGTTCCAATTTGTGTCATTCATTAAATAACAATATCACTCTTGACTGAGTTGACTGTTTTAGAATTCCAACTATCGTGAGTGTTGTTCATATTACAACGTCGGAGTATGCCCGGCTAGTTTAGAGCCCATACGGGGCATAGGATAATATCACGTTGCAAAAACCAGCTCATGACTAAGGGCCCCGTATGGATTTGAAGCTACTGATGCGAACCACGAGTTGTATCACGGTCACTATTGGGAAGCTACACTATTCCCGATTGCATTAGGCTCATTTTATTTCTTTATTTTATATAAAATTAAAATTATGATCTAACAAATGAACTAACTAAAAATGGCTATGTAGTTAGTCTGTACGTCGTAGAAGTAGGTGCGAGAGGATTACCAGCAAAATCTCTCTATAACTTGCTTAAAGACCTTGGCCTCTCTAGAAGTGCAGCTAGTTCTATATTAGAACGAGTATCCAAAGGTGCTCTAATGGGATCTTACCAAATTTGGATAGGTAGGGAGAACAACACGAGCAGAGAAGAGAGAGGAGAGCAGAGAGTTGATCGATCGTCAAGGAATTCCTTATAGTCATAGTATAAGTAGTCACAAGTCCCGGACTTTGCTCGGGGTTTTTCTCTCTACCACGCGATGGACCCGGCACCTGCACGGTGAATCCATGGAATGCTAAGATATTCGTCTCAAGGATTTTTCGTCATTCATTTTATTTCTGTAATGGGTCCACAATAGTCGGTCTCTTTTGTCTATTTCTCATCACGAGATATATCCCGGACTCGAGGAACTAGTCGTTGCCAGCGTGGATGTGGTCGTGGCAGCGCTGGCACACGCGCACGGGCCGCAGCGCGCGCAGGCGACGCACGGGTGCCTCGTACCGCGAGCAGCGGCCGCAGAACACGGCGCCGCACTCGCGGCAGTGGTGCCGACGCTCCAGTGCAGTAAAACGCACCTGCGACACAAACCCAGCTCCTATTTATCCCGAAAGTTATCTCCACCATTCAATGGCTCAGCAATCAGTTAATATAGTCAGTCAGCTTGACCTTGACTTTGAGTGTAATTCAGTACGGACGAGGCAGCAGTTGAGGGGTATTGCATATTTAGACATTAAAACTACTGCCCGCTTAAACAGTCTATCTACGATTATTTTTGATAGTCACGAGAAAAGTTTTTAAGAAAATTGACGATGCCAAAGATACATTTGTCTCAAGGTGCTGAGAATGGCTCCCTCACCGGAAAGCGTAGCAGGATAACAGAGAGCCGCTAAATACCAGCGGCTTAAGACCTGGTGTTTGGAATTCCTAACAAGAATCCATAAGTGGATTCTCTCGGCTGATAGAGATGATGACGAGGAAGGCCTGGTCCTGTAATGGGTATGAAATAGTTTAATAATGATGAATGCTTACCTGGCACTGCGTGCAGAAGGGCGCAGTGTCGTCTCGAATCCAGTGGTCGGCCGGCCCGCCCTTCGCGCCCGCCGCGCTCGACATGTCCGGTGCCGACCAGCGGAATATCTGTGAACAAGTGTCAGATATAATATTGCAGGGCATTCTTCTTTTATTGTTCCACTGTTTGAGTGGACAGTTAACCATGTGGACTGACGACATCAAGCGAGTCGCAGGAATTCGCTGGATGCAGGCGGCTCAGTATCGTGATGTGATATTATGTCCTGCAGTGGACGTCCATCGCCTGATATGATGATGATGATGCAGTTTGGCCCATTGTGTATTTGCAGCTTTACAGTAAACATTTCATAGATTAGTGATGGTCCATCGTGAAGTGCCAACAAACTAGTGTAGTTACTAGACTTACCCGTCCTCTAGCGTCGCCGACGGCCAGCCCGCGCCCGCTCTTGGCGGCGGCGACCGCGGTGACGGAGGCGGGGCACGCGTTGTCGCGCCGCTCGTACGCCGTGTGCATGGTCAGCTTGCCGCGCAGCACGAGTCGGCGCACCCACGTCGTTCCCGTGTCTGAAACATAATCGTTAACATCACACAAGCACAAGCTTTCCTTTAGGAGAACGAGATTGGAAGGAGAGTAGGAAAGGAAAGAGTGCATTGCTGCCCGCTGCAGTACGATTCGACGTTCGTTCGTGATCGCTGATTTATGGCATCGTTTGTAGTAAAAATATTTGATCGTTTAGCTTAATGGCACTCAACATTTTTCTCAAATGGCCACAAAAGTGTTAGTCATTGTGTCACGGGCCGCAAAAAATAAGTAAACTATTTCTTATGTTTTCGCAATACAAATGATAATAGGGTTTTATAAATTGTATATAAATCAAAAGTATGCTAATATTATCGTCTCTGAAATCAACTACATGCAAGTAATAAGTACAGTGCACGTACAGTGCACATTATAAACAAAACAACGTCAACATCAGGCGACTACCGGTGGGTGAAAAGCGCGCGGGGTTAGTTTTCAAAATGGTTTGATTAATATCAGACGTCTTAGATGGGTCAACAACAAAAGCCTGGAGAGCCGCAGATTGAGTATAGCGGGACTTTAGCTAGTTCAAGACCGATCACACTAAGTGTATAAAGATAGGTATTGGATGCTGGCAGCTCATGACCGAGGTGTTTAGAAATCCATCAGGTCCATGTCTTCCATCAGCTGATAATGAAGAGGCAATACAAATATGTCACCTTACCCGGGTAAGAATTATCCTTGACAGGAGGTCGATGGTGCGGCGCGGGGGAGGACGGCGCGGACAGCACTACGAAGGAGTCCGTGAGACTGGTGTCAGACTTGCTCGGCCGCAGTCCGCTTTCCGGAGCCTCCATAGACTGCACCGCCTCTACTGAGCTTGTCTCGCTGGAATCACCTATGCTGCCGCCACCTTTAAAAGCATTGATATTTTATAAAAAAAACAAAAAAAAGCTAGTAAAAAATTCTAGTGATTTATGAGGATATTGCTTGATGTTCCATCCACAATGGGGATGATGACTAGGTTTGAATATATTTATTTTTATGATACATTCGGGTAATTGAGGTCAACAAATTTATACATAAAAAGTAAAGATTGTCTGGATATTTGCAAAATAAATAAGATTCAAAATGCATTAAAAATCTTTTATCGTAATTTGATGAAAATTCACGCAGTTTGTCCTTAAAGGTGATTAACTATAATCAAATTACTTTTGCGATATAACGGGTTGCCCTTTGATTTTCTCCGCAGCACAACATTCCCTTGCTTCTGCAGTTTGTTCCGTTGCGTCAACTCTTTCTCTTCTTCCAAGTCTTTCTCGTTGTCATACTCCTCTTTGGTCTCCTCGCAAGAGTCCACCTCCTCTTTACGCTCATACTGTGGCTCTTCATTGTCGCTGCAAGTGTCCTTTTCGTCGTGTCTACGCGCGGATTCTTTGGCGCTTGTAGTTTCTCCAGTGTCTGAGAGAGAACTTTCTGATGCTGATTTCGTGAGATTCCCTGTGAATTTTAAATTATTGTATTCTTTTTGAATGACTTTTGATCGAATTCCAGGTAAATTTAACTAACTATACTACAGCCCTTCTTGATGAGTACTGTTTGCCAAAAAACAAATTTAAAATGAGGGTATAAATCACTAGTCAATTCACACCTAATAATAATTATAATTAACTTGTTCTTAAATTAATGAAAATAAATTTAATTAATAAGCTTAGAACAATTAGATATGGTTAATATATTTTATACAACATTTTGTAAACAAGCAACATAATTTAAAATAAATAAGTTATGAAATGACATGCGTTGTCTACCTTCATTTCTAATTTCTTTGTTGGTTAATACTACTCACCAAGAAAGGCTGTAGTATAGTACCTTATCCTATGAAATTACAACAGAGACTTTACGTTTAACAGACCAGATTCAGAGTCGTGATAGCCTAGCAGTAGAGATTAGACGTCTGCCTTCGTTTCAGGAGGGTGTAGGTTCGAATCCGGTTCAACTTTTCAGTTGTGTGCATTTTAAGAAATTAAATACCAAGTGTCTCAAACGGTGAAGGAAAAACATACTGAGGAAACCTGCATACCAGAGATTTTTTTAATTCTCTGCGTGTGGAATGTGTGTAATTTTGGCTGGTGGGAGGCTTCGGCCGTGGCTAGTTACCACCCTACCGGCAAAGACGTACCGCCAAGCGATTTAGCGTTCCGGTACGATGCCGTGTAGAAACCGAAAGGGGTGTGGATTTTCATCCTCCTCCTAACAAGTTAGCCCGCTTCCATCTTAGACTGCATCATCACTTACCATCAGGTGAGATTGTAGTCAAGGGCTAACTTGTAAAGAATAATAAAAAAAATAATAAAGTGTGTGCAGTCTGCCAATCCGCATTGGGCCAGCGTGGTGGACTATTGGCCTAACCCCTCTCATTCTGAGAGGAGACTCGAGCTCAGCAGTGAGCCGAATATGGGTTGGTAATGATTACCAGATTCAAAATCGTGAAGCGTTTGGTATTATCCCCGACCTTTGGACTATTGTCGTTCCCACTTCTGACATAGTCTTTTTGACTACACTTAGATAGAAAAGGGGGATATAGCTCTTGTATAAAGATATGTATATTATATTACTAGTGGACCTGGTCAAGCTTTGCTTTGATTTATGTCTTACTGCTTCCCTACCACTACCCAGGGATAAAAAGTATTCTATGTCCGTCTCCTCGTTCCAAGCGACCTATCCACCAATTTTCAGCCAATTTTTAGCCATTCTTGAGTTATAAATAATTAAATAGTGTAACTAACACTTTCTTTATATCATAGATTTATAAGTTTCTCCTATATATAGATTTAAATAGTCTTAAAGCAATATCATAATGTCTTCACTGACCTCCATTTTCCTGCGACAGACTCATTTGTTTAACTAACTCTTCCACTCTCTTTATAGCTGCCTCTCTTGCACATGGCTCAATATCTTCAGTTTTTATATCACTTTCAGATTTCACTTCACTCTCTGACTTAGCCTCCTCGCTGTCTTGCACGGATAGTTTCTGCTCGTGTTTATGTTTGTCCGTGTCTATGGAACTTGATGCCAGTTCTATACTGTCGGCATCGGCGCTTTTTTCTTCATCTTCAACGGTTTTCGCAATGTAATCGATTGACCACATCTGTGAAATAAACAAAAACATAGTAAAAGGTAAATAAAAAAAAAATATGAGATTGCTATTTAAGTTGAGACTTGGTCTCTAACTGTGGCTCTAATAAAAGGCTTAAAGTCACTCAGTGGATGATGGAGCGAGCTATGCTCAGAGTTTCTCTGCGTGATCGAAGAAGAAATGAGGATATCCGCAGAAGAACCAAAGTCACTGACATAGCTGAGTGGGCCGCGAAGCTTAAGTGGAAATGCGCGTGCACATAGTTCGAAGAGCAAATGGACATTGGGGTCCCATGGTGCTAGAACGGCAGCCCCGCACCGGAAAGTTGGTCAACCCCCCACAAGGTAGACCGTGAACGAGTTGTTGAATGCTGTCGGCTCAAGGTCATGGTGATGACTGTGATGACGATGACGATGATGGTGATGATGAGTAGTAAGTAAATCAAAATCAAATCAAAAATCATTTATTTCAAGTAGCTCAGTTTACAAGCACTTTTGATACGTCAGTTGACTATTTGTAAAGATTCTACCACCGGTTTGGAAGGCAGATTCTGCTGAGAAGAAACCGACAAGAAACAGTTGCTCTTTTTAAAAAATCATATAGTATTATAATTTACAATTGATGATAACATTACAATTTTTTTATATTTTTATTTTTTGTGTGAAGGTGAAAGCAGATCCAATGGCCTCCAAGCTCTTTTATCTTTAAATAACTCATCAATGTTGTAGTAACCTCGACTAAGTAAATGTTTTTTAACACGTTTTTAAAGCTATGCATTGGCATGTCCATCACAGTCTTGGGGATCTTGTTACAGAAGTAGTAGAGACAGACGTACCCTAACGACGCCGTCGGTGGAGCCGGTGATGACGACGTTGAGCGGGTCCCACTCGCGCGTCTGGCTGAAGGCCACGCACAGCACCTGCGGCGCGCGCTCGCCGCCCGTGTCCACAGCGCCCAGCAGCGCGCCGTTGATCGACCACACGTGCAACCAGCTGCCGCTACACGTCGCTATGTCACCCTATTACATTACACAATTAATTTAGAATAATTTAAAAAAAACGTATGCGTATTGATAGCGTATATTTATACCGCACTCAGCACAGCGCGCGCTTAAATGTACAACACGGCGGTGCATGTATCTACAAGCGCGCAGCTGACGTCCACGCAACGCGCGTTCGACCGAAATTCTGCCGCGCGCTTGATCAGAAGCGCAAGCTTGCATGTGTACACCTTGGAACAACTTCTTTATTCTAAAACGCGCGTTATCAAAGCGCGCGCTTCGAAACGCCTAATATTTACACGCTCTTAGAACACACAACTGAAGCAAAACTTTTTTCCAAAATAAACAACAAAGCGCCATCTATGTGCCTCACGTAGAGCTGCATTGCAATAGATAAGTGTGCAAAAAGGGATTGTTTCAAAGTTGTCTAAAGAAGTGCCTATTTCGAAAATATCGACAGCCATAATAATAGATAAAAATCACAACCATTTTTTTATGCAATATTTCAAACACCATAGCATAATATTGACATTTGTTTTTTATTATTTACAATTTAGGAATGATTCCATCCATTCCTAACTAACTTGTCTGGAGTAGAATGAAAATTATCTCCCTTTCGGTATCTACCTGACATCGTACCGGGCCAATCGGACCTCCATTTTCATTCATCATTCACTCAAGATACAACCACATACAACACAAGAGACGTAACAATAACAAAGCACTAACAGTAAGTTCGTCGATAGCCAGCGCCGACACGGGCGGCGGGCAGACGGCGGCGGGCGGCACGAGCTGGCGCACGAACGCGCCGCGCTCTACGTCCCACACGATGAGCTGCCCGTCCCTGCTGCCGCTCACCACCAGGTTGTACGCGGCGCTGGCGGCCAGGCACGTCACCGCCTCCTCGTGTCCGTACAGACACGTCTTGACCACCAGGCGACGGCGCCGCGCCCAGTACTGCCACACCGTCACCACCTACAATCAGTAACGCGTTTTTTTAAATAGGGTATGCATTATACAGGAAGAATTTTTTTTAGTACGGATAATTTTATGTTTTGTACATAAACAAAATTTAATGATCACGTATTTTTCTTTTTTTTTTAACTCTAAATAACAAAGTCTTCGTTAGCTAAAGTTATTTACTTTTAAACAGAATTTGAGGGTCACCCTATCGCCGTACTAGGTATTTACTGTGGTAATAGGTAACAACAAACAACAAAAGCAGCGCGCCGAAGGTCATTGACGTGCGTTTTCGTTTGATACCTAATACTTATCTATTTTTTTTTTATAATTAAAGGATGTCAGGAAATGCTGCCAACAGTTGCGCAGTTTGTTTGGTAATAATGTGTCCATTATTTTGTTATTTTTGAGTCATAAATTGAAAAATTATTACATAAAATGTACCGAATTGTTTGTAGATTTATGTTCTATTAATAATAGAAAAAAATATCCGCACTAAAGATCGAATCACCCTGTATATACAAATTGGACAAAATAGAAAACTCTTTTTCTAAAACAGGGACGTTATGAGACCACAGGTACCGAGTTACGCCACTGCCTACAATATAAAATGTCAAAAAGACAATTTATTACACAACTATAATAATGATTATGTATTTTTTTTTGTATAGAAATATAACCGCAATAATCTATTTATTACATTTTTTTAAATTTAAATGAATATTCCCCTTTATCAAATAAATATTCTTCAACTATTCAATTAAATTGCAACAAGCGACGATTAATATCATGAATAAGTCTGGCTCTTTGCCCATGAAGATTTCAATTTCAAAAATGAATCCTCTGCTGTGCGAATTAGAAATGTGGATGCAAATTGTTTCGTACGACTTGCCTGGACATCCACAATATATGGTTGGCACTCTTAGACGGCGTCTTGCTGTTCTGTGGTAGAAAGGAGAAGGAGGAACTAGATGGTGAAATTCTTGAGCACACTCACCAACTAAAGCCAGTAAAAAACCGACAGTCAAGCTACATTGCGACGGTGTTGCAATGTCTGCAATTTCCCCTGTGTCAATGGTTCATTTAATTCATTTAAACAGTTATCTAAGAATATGAATCTTTGGGAATTACACAAATACAAACAAAACATACTCCTGGTAAAGAAAAGATCTTAATATACTATGCACAAAAATTAAGGGAGCAGAAAAAAAATCCAAATTTTTGGGGGATTTTCAAAAGGCTGTAACTTATACAATAATGGTCGTACAGCAAAAAAATAAAAAGCAAATTTTAGCTCTAAGTGTTAAGTTTTTGGATCTGAGTTTGAAAATTTTTTTTTGAAAATATTTTTCGAGTAATCATAAGAAAACCACCGAAAAAAAAATTTTCGAAATTTTTTTGTTTTTTTTTTTAATCTACGGACGTGGAAAAAATTTTTTCGACTCAACCTCTATATGGACCGGATAGCTTGTTTATTCAGATTTAATTTCGTTTTTTTTAAATCTCGATACGAGCATTTCTCGCTGAGATATCGATGTTTGAATGGAAAAAGATCATTTTGTCTTTGATTACCAATATCTCAGCAACCAATGATCGCACAGAAATTTTGAGGTTGGTTTCAAAAACTTAAATAAACTCTCTACAAGGATTAGCAATTGAATTTTGAAAAAAAAATTTTTTTTTCAATCATTACATGAATTTGAAAAAGCATCCAAAAAAGGGCTTTTTGTCGTTTTTTGGAAAATCAAGCGCCCAATCAAAAATATTGCGGAAACCACTGACGTTAAGTGTGCCTTTTACTGTTCAATATACCCACAAAAACCCTACAAAGTTTCAATTCAATCCAGCCAACCGTTTTTTTTTCCCACTTGATCGAATTTTTGAAAAAATTAAAGGAGCAAGAATTTCGTTCTGAAAATGTCATAATTTACGCTTTTGTGCTTGCGCACATGTATGTGTGTGGTTTTATCAGAGATTGAGATCCTGTGGTTCGTCACTTCCACACACACACACACACACACACACATACATCTTCGGAGAGTGAGTTTGAAGTCACAAAATACTGTGGAACACACACATACACGTGCGCAAGCACAAAAGCGTAAATTATGACATTTTCAGAGCGAAATTCTTGCTCCTTTAATTTTTTCAACAATTCGATCAAG
Source organism: Bicyclus anynana (assembly GCF_947172395.1). NCBI lineage: Eukaryota > Metazoa > Arthropoda > Insecta > Lepidoptera > Nymphalidae > Bicyclus > Bicyclus anynana. The sequence goes on from NC_069091.1 coordinate 8,420,766, forward strand.
TGGGAAAAAAAAACGGTTGGCTGGATTAAATTGAAACTTTGTAGGGTTTTTGTGGGTATATTGAACAGTAAAAGGCACACTTAACGCCAGTGGTTTCCGCAATATTTTTGATTGGGCGCTTGATTTTCCAAAAAACGACAAAAAGCCCTTTTTTGGATGCTTTTTCAAATTCATGTAATGATTGAAAAAAAAATTTTTTTTCAAAATTCAATTGCCAATCCTTGTAGAGAGTTTATTCAAGTTTTTGAAACCAACCTCAAAATTTCTGTGCGATCATTGGTTGCTGAGATATTGGTAATCAAAGACAAAATGATCTTTTTCCATTCAAACATCGATATCTCAGCGAGAAATGCTCGTATCGAGATTTAAAAAAAACGAAATTAAATCTGAATAAACAAGCTATCCGGTCCATATGGAGGTTGAGTCGAAAAAATTTTTTCCACGTCCATAGATTAAAAAAAAAACCAAAAAAATTTCGAAAATTTTTTTTTCGGTGGTTTTCTTATGATTACTCGAAAAATATTTTCAAAAAAAAATTTTCAAACTCAGATCCAAAAACTGAACACTTAGAGCTACAATTTGCTTTTTATTTTTTTGCTGTACGACCATTTTTGTATAAGTTACAGCCTGTTGAAAATCCCCCAAAAATTTGGATTTTTTTTCTGCTCCCTTAATTTTTGTGCATAGTATATATTGGGCCGAAAAATTCAGTGATCAAACCTAAAAAACAAATCGTAAGTAGTTAAATATTAAATGAAACGTGTACAAAACTTACCGAACTCGTTCCAGCCGTAACAATAGTCTTATCCGACAGACAAACGCATGCGACTATCTCGCCGCAAGCCTGCGCGACTGTCTCACATACGAATATAGCTTTATCGTTATCGTAGTTCCCAATCCTTAGCGAATGATCAGCGAAGCCCCATGCCACGTATTTATTGTACGTAGGAGGCATCAACACTTTGTTTTGTTCTACAGCTAGGATTGCTTTATCGGTGTAGAAAATTTGACCGACCGGTCCTTTGACTTCTGCAAAAAATAATTTAAAAAAACAAGTGAGTACATTCGCATATTCCAAGAATTTGAAGACCAGTAGGCTTAGGATGAATTTATTTAATTCATCTGAGAATCGCAACGAAAGAGAAAGCGATATTTTCGATTCTATCGCTATTAGTCGACAATGTCTTTTATCTTCATGAGATATGTCCATGATGCTAGGCATAAGGGTGTGGCTTCAATTTAGGTAAATGAGACTGAAAATGGATATTCCTACAATACCTTTAACTGGTTGTAGTGAAGGCCTCAAATTCTCTAGATTGTGGAAGAATAACTTCTCTGGTGGTGTGATTCCCTGCGATGGTATTATGTTGTTTGGGTCCAAAATTGTCGAACTTCGTTGCGACATTTTCTTGCTTGGATGCGCTTTTTTGAAAAGTTGTTTGGGTATTTGGCCGAAGTTATTGATGAAGCCTATGGTTGCATTCTTTTTTAAGGGGTCATCAATGCTGAAATTGAGAAATTTCATTTATTAACCGTGTGCCAAAAATATCACAGAAGACAAAATTGCAGCAGAACTAAAAACACAGCATAGGAGCGTGGTTATGTTCTTCTAAAAAGGCGACAACACTTTTCTGAAGAATTACAGACCCATCTCGCTGTTGAGCCATGTTTAGAAATTGTTCTCGAGAGTGTCAATAATATAATTAATGTATATGATTACTAGACTGTTGGTGGCAAATAGTTTTAACAATATTGAGATAGGGTGGTCCAGGTGTGGTGATAAAATATTATGAAGGAAGTAAAACGCGGCTTTACAAAGAGACTGAAGATCAGTTTGCTAGTCCTCACTTGGAAAGGTCGTCTGGACAATATGATGATGATAACTTCGTTATCAACCCATATTCGGCTTACCGCTGAGCTTGAGTCTCCTCTCAGAATGAGAGGGGTTAGGCCAATAGTCCACCACGCTGGCCCAATGCGGATTGGCAGACTTCACACACGCAGAGAATTAAGAAAATTCTCTGGTTTCCTTCACCGTTTGAGACACGTGATATTTCTTAAAATGCACACAACTTGGAGGTAATGATTACTTAATAGACCCTATTTTGAAATATTACTCAATTAAAATGATTTTAACTTACTTGTATATATCGACGTTCCCTTCGTAAAATAAGTGATGGAATACATTGCAAGCTTCCACAGCAGGTTGACCTTGTTGCTTGTAACCGAACACGAGATCAATCCAATGGTGCAGTCTATGGGACACGTAGTCAGACTCCAACGCGGCGCGATGCAAACGAATGAACTCACGGGGGTCGCCTTTCGCCCATGGTGGAAGCACGACGTCTCCTAACGCCACTCCTGACTGCTTGCAACCTAACGACAACCCACTTTATTATAGGCAAATCTGCCACGCGATACAGGGTTGCGGGGATATGACGACAGAGAGAATTGGGCGGCAGCCTCAGTAGCGATATCGTAAGGTGCGTATAAGACTTGACCATTCACTTGTATTTGTCGAAGCATATTTGTCGAACTGAACCAGGAGCCGAGCCAAGCATAGAGCCAAATATTGCTACACATATCTTGATCATTCTAGCGAACGCTCACCTAGAATGCTCACCAGAACACTCGATAGAATGCTCGCTAAGATGTTCTCGCATTTTTCAGTGATGTAACAGTCGAATGATCAAGTCTATCAGCACCTGTATATTTTAAAACCCTGTACTACGGTTTGCCTACAGTACAAATTATTTCAAATACATTTTTTATTTATTACTAGCGGACGCCCGCGACTTCGTCAGCGTGAAATTTAGTTTTTCACTAATCCCTCGCGAACCATGGATTTTTCTGGGATTAAATGTAGCCTATGTGTTAATTTAGAGTAAAACCTATTACCATTCCAAATTTCAGCCAAATCGATTCAGTAGTTACGGCGTTAAATAGTAACAAACATCATAACATCCATACAAACTTTCACGTTTATAATATTAGTAGGATTTCAAAATGGCTGTAGTTTTTTAACCTGCAAGTGGCAAATAAGTACTATGCGTTTTAAAATGTGAACATCGACTTTATATACAAGTATGTAAAGGACTTACCTAAATCAAAATTGTTGGAATTCTCCAATAACTCGGGCAAGTAAAAGAATTCCGGTATCAATTCCTTGACGTCGGCCATATTGTGCCGCGACGCTGAATTCCAACCCTCTTTGATGGAGTGAAACATTCTACAATTTCATCAAATCAGAATCAATATATAACCTAAAATATCAATAACCACTCCTAATAGGCCTATGATATACTACGGCATCTTAAGACGAGAAAAACAAATGTCCAATAATAATAGTTTTTGATAGTTTCAATTCCGCGGCTATTGGTCGAAATTTGCCTTTCTGTCGTTGCGAAAAATGTTGTGATGCGCATTATAGGTCAACAGTTATAGTATCATACCTGTCAGCCAAATCAAAATGTCCTCCCTGTAGTCTTAAGAAGTGTTGCGTAAAAGGCTCCATTCGGACGAGATATGAACAAACTATCATTGCAGACGAATAGTGCGTGCCGTAATGGTACGGCGGCGTTTCGCCGTGTGGGTCATCCCATTCCTGGAAACAAACATAAGTAGGTTACTAGGTAGGTTGTAGTTGAGATTTTGGATTTATTCGAGCACTGCAGAGGAACATAAGAGATACCTGTCATGTTGTTGAGTACCTCTACTATTTATTTATTAGCCCTCAACATTGCTGGTTTCGTTTAATGTGCAACCTAAAAACCAAATTAAAAAACCATCCAAATGCATGTCTAGCCATGCGCAGTCTATGTACGTCACCAATGCCGACTTAAAAGGGTGATCTTTGGTTCCTATCATCTAATTTACCAAATCTAATATGTACCCGCTTCGCAAGTACATAGGCTCAAGTATCAAGGTCAAATCATAACTATCATGGGCTCCACTACCAAATATGAGGGTATTAAAAAGCAAAGACCAAATAGAGTTTGTTTAATAAATAATACCTTATATCTTTTCCTGAATTGTTCTAATCTATCCGGACTCTGCGCTCCCATCGGTTTCGCCAAATCCCGAAATGTAGCCGGATGCGTAAGGTCTAATTCCAAAGAGTCGTAATCGGCTAGAATCCAGGGGAAAACTGGATATTGCATGAGATCATTATACGAGCGACCAGCTAGTGTGTTGAGATGCATCAGGTATTGGAAATTTGATATTTCACCTCTCTGAAACAATATATTTTCTACAGTTATATGTAAGTTGCAGTATTTAAAATTATTCTTTGCTTATATGTTCCTGTGAAATATCAATAAATCAATAACATTAATTTGCATAAAACATCTGGACAAGATGTCAACAATTTAGATGTACTCGTAGATCTATTAAATGCCTTCAGATTACAAATTATTATTTATCTATGTTCAAAAATTACTCCAACAATTTTTAATAAATGCACCAATTGTTGTTAATGTACATTTAACACTTAAATGTAAGCTGCATTACTGACTCTTCGCTCGTGCAATAGTGGTGCGGACTATGCGCCTTTCACTAAAAATTAATGAATCTCCCGGTCGTCATTAAAACACCACAAATCTGTACCGCGCGTTATGTGATTTGCCTAAGGTATTTTCATATAAATCAAAGATTCTTCAATTCTCTGAGTAGTACGTACCAGCCAGCGCTGCGTCACCGAGGTGTCTCCAATGAGCGTCGCCAGCAACCCGGCCGGCTGCTCCACGGCAACACCACGCTTCTGTCCCGCCACCGAGCCCGCAGCACTGTCCGACATGCCCGTAGCGAGCGCTGTGAACCTACTGTATACCTGCAATATACGTGCGCTTTGAATATAGAAAGAAAGAAAAGATGAAAGAAAACAAACACTAATTTGTAGTGTTAAGGTGTTAACACCCAAACATCACTTAGGCAAGTCAAAAACCAAAAGTCGTCTAAGCATCAGACTGTCATATTTGGCACGACCTTGAAACAATCTCATAAAGTCAAACTAATATGTTTTTGTAAAAGCACAAACATGTAAGATAATAAACAAATTCCAATAGCGTTGAATTTAATCATGAATGAGAAAAATAGTATCTTACCTTGTTTCGCACTTTTCTAGGGAATGCCAACAAATAATTTCGACCATCGCTAGAAAACACCTCCAAAGCTATAGGTTGCAACAAATATCTCCGTTTATGGACCTCCCTAAAAAAAATAACTTGATAAGTATCTGAAATACTTCCCAATACTCATTTCATCTTCAATAAACACTACCTGATGTCTTCGTACAAAAACTTGGAGCATTGTCTTTGATTGCTCTTTTGTATCCCTTGACTGGGTAGTATGGGTTCATAATCGTCGGGACAACTGTCCAAGTCGCGGATTTCTCTGTTCTTGAGCAGTGTAAACCCATCGATAACGTAACAATGTTCACGCCCGAACAATAAGAGACCCTCAGTTGTGTCGAGACCTTGGATACGCGCACAACGGAACATGTGGGAGATCTGAAAATTCGATTGAAAGAAAAGAAAGAAATATCTCTATTTTTAAGTAATGCTACGTATCACATTATAAAATTCTAAACTATATTATGCCTTAACTTTCCGCACAAACAATGGATCAATAATAACAGAATGCCCTGCGATATGTGGCTTAGAAAAAGGCCCAGCTTAGAATTTTGCCACATACTTGCTATAAAAAAAAATATAGGAAATTTTATAGGATTGGTACTCTAGTCTTATAGTCTATTTTGGTAGAGAGAGCCAAGTTAATTTTAAAATAGTAAAACTCTCGAGCGGACCCTCTGTTTAAAATGTGTTTTCATTGTGATAATTTGGTCAATCTATTACTATGATTTTAATTTTCTAATTTAGAGGTGTTACATATTTTGTAGTTTCGACTTCCAAATTGTTGACTGAAGTTCACCTCCGTAACAAATTAGAACCAATATACTAATTCCTTAATTTAATCTATATCTGATGTATATGTTATTGTTTTACGTTAAAATTTTAAACTGACAGCGTACTATACTTAACTTTTGTGTAGTAATACTATAAATGGAAGAATGTTGCGCTTATCTTTCGTGTGGTTACCTTTTCATGGTGCTCCAGTAGTCTAAGAAGAGTTTGATTGTCAGGAGGAGGAGACTGCTGCTCATCTTCATCCTCAACATCTGGACCGTCTTCGTTGGCTACAAAAAAAGTCAATATGTGACCTAATAATGAAAATGTCCAAAGTTTAAAGACTCAAATGTTCAGTACTGATTTACTAAATTTCAGTAAACAGGCAAAGTGTTTTCCTGATTTTCTTAGCTTTGTAGAAACTCCATATAGTTTAGTTCACGATGAAGAGTTATATTATGCGTTACCTTCAGCGGACTGATTGGTGCCGCGACTCACGACTCCGCTGCTGACAAGATCTGACGGCGAACCGGACTCGTTGCTGACATCGATCGATAAGTCTTTATTGCTGCAATACCAACAACAACTTTAATTATAACTTCATCAAGTACAAAAATATCATTATTTAACTAATAAGTTTAGCCATGATTCGAAAACAACAATACATAAATATCTTGCTTCAAACTAATCGTAAAAATTTTGATATTAAACATTACTATGGGAACAATTTAAAAGTGTATTACTTGAATAAGCAAGTTGAAGTCGTGTTAAACAGGACTATGAATTTGATTTTGAAATCAAAACGATGAGTACATTTGACTACTGGAATCTTACCTAGGTATTTCTTCCTCGTAGCTAGCAATTTCTGATGCCTCAATACTATCCGCTTCTCCTAAATTGATCCTCGTCTGTTGATATACTCTGTAGTACTCTTTACTGTCCAGACTTTGTGCCACTTTATATTTCAATTGTTTCTGTGTTAATATGAAAAAAAACCATAAGATGAAAGACAAAATACATAGTAAAAGGCGCTAACGATTTTACCGAATTATTATTATGCATTAATGAATGTCTAAATAACAGCTACCATTTAGTTAGTGTTGAATTCTATTCCTATATCACAATTTTGGTGAGAATTTTGGCTTACACCTGAGGCTTACACTTAAAGGCCCTAGAGGTATGTGTATTCAACGCTAGGTTATATAGAACTGAAATTTCCAGGTAGGTAGTTTGTCGGCGCGATGACAATGCGGCGACTGAGCTCAGATTTGCTAATTAGCATAGTTTTAAAATGCCACTAGCGGTCCGCGTATAACCTATCTACCTCTTTTTTCTAACTACATTGCTATAAATGTGTTGCAGTGTATGCATGGATGCTTAAATTAATAAATACATTATAGTAACTTACATTATCAGGCCGCTCAAGCTCCGGTCTATACGGGTAATGGGTATAGAAGGCGTAATTACGCCGCAGCTGCTTGCGCATGCGGCAAGGGCCCTCAGTGCAGTGCAGGGCCCACTTGTCGAGCGGCGAGGGCCGGGTAGGGCCCCATAGGCCCCTCTCACGGGTCAGCTCCCGCCACGCGCTGCTCCATTCAGCCTGTACGTAGCGCGTGGTGTGTGCGCTAGTGTTGGTAGCCGCTGCTAGTTGCACTCCCCACGCTTGTCTGAACAAGTTTTTTTTATATCAAGGCGCGTCTGGAACCGCGGTACTTTCCAAGTTTTCGACTTTACTTATCACCATAACATTATAACATGACGTTTCGATAGTGCTTGTAAAATAAGCTTACTTGAAATAATGAAACATAAACAGAACAGAAACCTCAATGAAGTGTCTCTCTGTGATATAAAAATAACAATAACAAGTGCTATTTACACGATTTTAACAACAAACAACAAACAAACTTTTTTATAATGTTCGTCTATTTATTTGTCCGGGCTGTAAAACGACTGAACCGGTTTTAACTAATAGAGATAGGGTTATTTAGCAACATTTACGCTACTTTTTATTCTAGAAAAATCATGGTACCGGAGAGATTTGTAATAAACTTTTTTTCACGCGGACGAAGTCTCGGGCGTCCGCTGGTAACATTTTGCAGGGAGGTAGTTTATAATTATTAGACGTTTGCTACGGACGGATTTTGCGAGAGGGCCATATTAAGGAGGTCTTAGCGGGCGTCCGTTCGTAAATACAGGATGCTCGGGAGTATTTCCCATAACGCTGGGGTTACATTATTTACCAAAAATTAATTTAAAATGTTTTATTAATTAATTTTAAAAACAAGGACCATGTATTCTAAACTTAATATTTTCGGGGTAAATACTTCTTTTCGGGGGTTTCTTTTGTAAATTTAAAATGTGTCCCTAATACGCATCGTTATAATTATGACGTAGCCAAGTTTGACGAACTTTAAAATGCAAAGATAGATAAAGGCGTGTGTTAAATGGATAGTCGGAATTATTTGAATTACTTTTTTTAGTTCGTAAAATTTTAGTTATGCAGTTGGGCTCCTATAAGTGGACTCGTCAACACCTTGAATTTTTTAGGAAATCCCGAGCACCCTGTACATAAGAGGGCCCATTGGAATATGAAATCTCACCTAACCAACTGCACGTGGTCCTGCATGTACGCGAGCGCGTGGTCACGCGGCGGGTGCGGACGTTGTTTGGCGGCGTCCTCCTTCTTCACTTTGGTCCGCGAGGCGAGTCGGGTCAGACCACCCGTCACTTTCTGTATCTTCGATTGTATTTGATTGTGAAGCTCCCATGGTACTCGATATACTGCCTGTTTTAATATGTCTAATTAATAAATGTAATAGTAAAGGAGCATATAAAATAACACAAAAACAATTTCATGCCTGTGTATAATAACAAAAACATTCAACCAATGGGATGTGCTCCAAACGGTTTTCTTAGAAAGGCAATAAATACGAAGACGCTTTAAAAATCACGAGAACAGAGTTTTTAAACAAAGATGGAATCGACACACGAGTCGTAATATTTCATACTTCCCCTCTAACGCGCAGACGAGGGCTCGATTATGTACATTTATGTAAAGTCTTAGACTAATAACATAAGGACTAGTAGCGCACCCAAATTCACTAACAAAATTGTGTCATTTTTTGAATTTTATTACTACGGAGCTCTTTAGTCGACGAACACGATTACAACTATAAAACATCGATACTATAGAAACAGTTTTTATAATCGCATTAGATCGTTAACCATACACTTTGACAGAAAAGTAATGTCTAGCGAGGCAGGTCCTTATGTAATTTAGTCTGAGTCTAAAGTACAAGATAAGATTACCTTTCTCTCAGTATCGATGTAGTTGATCCACAATTTATGCGCGCTCTCGTTGAGTTGTTCCCGCACCGCCGTCAGGTCTGGAGCGCGGGCGTTCCCGGCGGGCGGCACTAGTGTCATCTTGAACACTTCCTCGATAGCCGGCTTCTTGCATGCGTACAACTCTTCCCATACACGCCTCGCAGCGCCGGCCATTAAATTACGACCTAATAACAACAATAAATTCCTTAGTGCCTGAACCAAAACTCTTCGAACAGTGCGTGTTGCCAGTGATAGCCTATGGTTCCGAGACTTGGTCGCTAACCATGGACCTCATAAGAAGGCTCACAGCGGGCGATGGAATTAGCTATGCTAAGAGTATCTCTGCGTGATCGAATCAGAAATGAGGAGATCCGCAGAAGAACCAATGTCACCGAAATAGCTCAACGTGTCGCGAAGCGGCAATGGGCACATAGTTCGAAGAGCCGATGGCCATTGGGGTCCCAAGGTGCTGAAATGGCGGCCCCGCTCCAGAAAGCGCAGTGTTGGTCAATCAGTATTGTGATATTAGGAAGTCCCTACAAAAGGCCTATGTCCTGCAGTGGACGTCCATCGGCTGACATTATGATGATGAACAACAATAGGCCAATGACAACAATGAAAAATACGCTACAAATTGTGGGTCCTGGTCCGATCAAGTAATGGGTAAGTATTTTCAAATAAAGTATACATATTTCTAGCAAATTACACTTTTCCAAATTTAATCTGTGACGCAAATGCTCTCGGATTCTTTAAAGAAAATTGACTACAAGTCAAGGTCTGCCAGATCGTACAAGGTCCTGAACTGGACATGATCAAGCAGCAAAGCAGCAGTTTGTTAAATGATTAAAAAATCAGTAAAATGGCAACCGAGGTACACTTTCTCACTTTTTTTACACTTCTTTAAGCTGCACAAAAGTTATCACTATGTCGATATACGCTCGTAGTATTCACTTATAAACAAAAATCGCGGTGAATTTTCGACTTCCCTTCGGCGGGAGACGAGCAGGTAAGTACGAGATGTATCTGTTTGCATAGTGTAATGAGCTGTACGGCTAATGACCTAGCACGCGGTTTGAAAATTATACGAACAATTCGTGTAAAACAAAGACGTCTTCTGTATAATACTGAAATCTATGTTATCTATATCTATTATATAAAAGAAAGACGTGTTAATTAGACTATTTATAACTCAAGAACGGCTGGACCAATTTAACATAAAATTGGTATAGAGGTAAAGTTAGAGGTAGGATAAGAATAGGGTAGCGGTAGGGTTGAGTAGTGTATGGTATCGTAGGTGTAGGATGGGAGTAAGGTAGGGTAAGTACCCTGAAACCCTAACCCTACCCTACCTACTAATGGAATGTTATTACCTTGATGCGCAGTAAGTTTGTCGTCTCTGGATTCCAGATCTCCGCTAGGGTTTACGTGCCACGTGGTGCGCATGTGCGAGTCGAGCGCTATCTTCATGTTCGCGCTCAGTTGCAGCAAACAGTACGTCAAACTACCCACGAATTCCAACTCATGGTTCCCTGCGCCGAATATTAATAACCTGGAGAAAAAAAATTAACTAAACTCAAAATTCAATCATAGAAATACGAATATAATTATAAATGTAGGTATGCTTGTCTGTTACCTATTCACGGTTAAGCCAATGAATCAAATTTGACAAATTGGACCTTATAGCCGAATATGGGCTTTTTATCCCGAAAATTTTCGTGGTCATGGCTCTCAACCGTTCAAGTATGAACCGTAATTTATTTGTATTCTCACTTAGCTCTGTGGCAATTTTTCGAAAAACAGTATTTAAGATCAAATTTTAGTATCTCTTGCGATAGGTTGCCATGAAGATAAATGACGTCTGGGAACACCTTTTCGCATGATATAAATATAGAAAATATGATGAAGGACAATTTTTGAGCTTTTATAAAACGAGAAAGGTGATGAGTAATTACAGGCTCTCCACAGTCAGTACAGTCTAAAAGGTTTTAAATTAACTGTCTATTTTTTGGCGAAAATCTAATGCAAAATTAAGTGAAACAGTTTAAATTCTACTGATAACACTTAAGAAATGGTATATGTCAGATGAAGGAGCAATTTAATGCAATTTACCTGTTAGTAGTGAGTTTGTGCAAAGCCTCAAGCACAGACATTTGGTCTGCGATGGAATCAGTAGATCGCGACAATAGGAACAGTATTGTTCTGTTGAGACAATGGTGCAAGCCCTCTAGAGATATTACTGATGACTTTTTCTTGGCTTGCGTTAATAGTTTTACTAAGAAGTCAAATACCTAGAGCAAAAAGAAAAATATGTTATGACAATATCCATTCGTCTAATAAACATAACTACATTATAGTAAGTTTAATCGAATATTTATAAAGAAATAAAAGTTTAGATATACATCCACACATATCACTACGCCACATTCCCTAAGGATTAGACAGCAGAAATATGTCTTTCCATGTTTGCTTCGAGTCCATGCTACAATGCTTGCTACGATCTTTGCCTCCTTTGCTTGTACCATTTTTAACAATTATTTTACACAAGTTCGTCGGTTTAGGGTACTCTTGACCTGACCTTTATTGATACTATCCTGGATTTTGTCCAGGAATTTTCGATGACTTTCTAGAATAGATTGACATAGGGAACAAATAAATCCTAAAATTGTCTTAAATAGCTACTCTGTTTTAATACCAACGGCACTTATTTTGGCATTAAAATTTGTCTATTTTATCAAAGATGAATCTGAACTTACTTCGTGGGGATCCCTGGATAACTGTCCCTGCCACAATTTATCCACCAGCCGAGCCGCCAAGTAACACACATTGGATATATTCGACTCGGAACCAAACAGTTCAGTATTTAATAAATTCTCCATTATACTTGTTAGAACTTCCGTTTGGTATTCAATTTGCTGGTTGCTATTTGAATTGGCAGGGGACGCGTCGAGTACTAGATCTATTACCTGAAAGTAAAAATTTACAATTATTTTTTACAAAACTGATGTAATATTAGTCGTTAAGACTGCAAGGCGTGCAATTGCAAGGAAATTAGTTTGAAAAGTCTATTGTGAATCGTCTGATACATACATTTTCTTTTAATGTAAGTGACATCCTTTATGTTCTTTTATCCTAAACGAAATAATTACTAGAAAAGCCCCAAAGCTGTTACATTTAAACCATTCGTTCCCATTTTGATAGACAAGCAGGTATAAATCATTTTCAAGAAACCCACATTCCAATAATAGTTAATGATGGAATATTTTAAAATTGACAAGCATTATTGAAGCGTTAGTCATGATTATATAATTTGATGTAGAATAGTAAATAGTATTCCGCATATTTACGCAATAAAAGTATGATCTTGTGGCGCAGGGCGTACAAAACATTGACGGTGGCACTGAGTCAGAGGGGACAGCGCTCTAGAAACAACATCCAACACTCGCTGTAGGCTGTTATTTGAATTCAAAATAGCATCTGCTATCAGCTACGAAAATCGCAATCGTTGTTATTGGCTGATTTCTCTTCTAATAATATTTTCATAAATAAAAACGATTGGTAAGTTACACCATTCATACTGCATTAGCGAGACGGAACTGTATAAAATTTGACATTATCATCTGGTGCACATAGGCTAATGTTATCCCTATAATCTAACGTAACAGAATCTAACAATAACAGCCAATTTGAACAATTGTGATTGTCGCCATTATTGCGTGAAGTTGTTGCTGGGTACAATGCAGGAGGAAACACAAACAATTCTATTTGGAAACTGCTGTTTGTAAAGTTATTATACCACACCAAAATCGATAAGCATTATTTTGAGTGCAACATTTAGAGGATATAAACAACTCTATTGTATTAGTACTAATTGTTTAAGTTCACAAAAACACTTGTATTTAAAAGATTTTTAATAATACACAATATGTAATAAAGTTCGACACCAAGATAAAACTTATCAAATTTTACTTAAATATAACCTCAAAATAGTTCTTCATTCCACTCCCGTTTAACACATGCATAGATTTTTCATCAAAACACTGCCTTTTAAACACAACTAACTTCAGGTTATTAAACTAGTGTACTGGGGTTTGTAACAATAATGGAAGAAGATTGAACTTTTCTTTCAATTCATGCTCTTGAATTGTTGAACTATAACCATAATATTATACTAAAATTAAAGAAAACAATAAGTTTACTCACAGGTGACGTTTTAGCAGTGACACTGAGGGGCAGAGAGTCGAGGACGATGACTCTGAGGAAGTCCATAACAGCTTGCCGGGCCGGGTGCTGAGTCAGCGAGGCTGAACTACCTATGATGACTACATCCTTTTCTGACCCTGGCGTCGAGGCGCCTGAACTATCGCCGCTTTCACATATTGCTAAAATAATGACATTAACTATAATTCCAGTATATACTATAGTTTAAATATATCTCTTTCTAATAAAAATCGCTCGAGTGAATATTGACTATTGATGGTTTTCAACTTTTTACTGAACTTCAGGTGCGCGGAAAATGCAATTTGCGTGACGCGACGAATCCGATGTTGCGTATTCTTGTCATCAACACAAGTTGGTCGACGGCCCCGAGAGCTCAGCGCAGTTCCTAAATCGTGTCTGTGCGTTTGTGCGTCCATAAATTTACTTTGCATGTGAGTGAAAGGGAGTTAAGTTTTAAGCATGACGACCTTTAAAAGGTATATTTCTTGTATCATATATTTTGTGAACAACTGTGTTTTAGTTTAAATTCACTCTAGAAGCAATTTATTAAGGACTAGTAACGACGAATGGGTTAAATTTTAACTTACGCAAGTGAATGTCGTTCGATGTGTTCGGAGGAAATAGAGTCGAGGCCAATGCTGTCAAAACTTCCGCACTCATCATTAGCGTTACGAAGTCTGACAGTGTGTTGTAGAAGGAAAATAACACCTGAGACATAAAAATAATAAAAAATATAGGTATCCAAATCTTCTGTTTCATACATGTATTTTTTATTTTTTATTCAACGCCAAATTAGCTTGGATGCAAAATACGACGTCAACTGACGATGCAGGAGGTAATGAAATTAAACTACTAAGGCAAAGGTAATTTTTGTTGCCGACTGGTTTCTACGTGGAATCGTATTAGAACGCTTGATGGCATGTCTACCAGTAAGATGGTAAACCAGCCATAACATCTACCACAAGAACAGACCTTCACTAATTTCGTATGTTAATTTTTAATTAACTGCTACAAAAATCTCCATTATGTTCTAAGTACGCAAATTTGCAATTGACCAGCTGGCGGACTATGGTCTTACACTACAGGTTCTATGAGAGAACACTTGTACGCTGTGTGGACTAATGTTGGGTCGATGAGTTGAGACACCAAAACTCCTTAAATCGGCGCAAGCTGACATAGCTCTAGTAATATACGCTATACGCTATAAGTTGTGGAAACAACTGTACTGTTGCGACTTACCTGTACAATAGCAACTGGATGATCACTCAGCCATTCCGGTCGCGATCCAGCCTCCGCATGTATCAAAGACCGGACACAAGCGAGTAAGATCACGACAGCTTCTGGGCACAAAGTTATCTTTGCGGCTACGGCGGCAGATGATTGTCTAGAAGGAGCCGTACCGCCCCAAGCGGCTGCCCATACTCGGTCCACCGAAACCACCTTGTCGCAGGCCACGTAACGCATCGGTTGGCCCAGCGCTAGCCCGAACAGCAAGTAATATAACTCCGGTATTTGGAGGTGGGAGAGTGACAACCTAAAATAGACAGTGACAACTTTGGTACCCATTTTAAGGCTTTTTATTATTGAAGGAAACTTTTTTACGCACGCTTGACTTGGTAAGTTTATGAAATGCTTATAAAATGTATGCTGCCATCTACAGGCATAGTAAAACAGTTTTTATTTTATGAGACTACCAGTAGATGGCGTTATTAGAAAACATTGAAACAAACCCTTTTTTACTCTTTAAGAAGCTGTTGCCTGAGACTAGATGGCGCTTACTTTTTTAATTTGAAAGAAGTTTTACTTCATTTGTGTGGTCTTAGGCATAGCTGGGCATTAACTCGTTAATCCGTTAATCGTTAATTAACGAAGTTAACATTTTGATTAACGGATTAACTTTTAAGTTAACTTTTAAAAATGTTAACGGACCCGTTAACTTCCGTTAATATGCAGAAGTCCGTTAATCGTTAATCCAATGCCTACTATTTACCGCGCGACGTGATTAACAGGTTTAGACAAGTAAGAAATTATGAAAGATTTTTTTTTCAAATAAATCAACAAATTACTATATGTATGTTAAAATTATTGATAAAATCAACTAAAAACAAATGATGGCACTTTTCCTCAGTGCTCACCTTTATTTTTCCAATGGTAAATTTCCAATCTCACACAATGATTTAAAAATGCAATATTAACCAGTCATATTAACGGATTAACGATTAACGTTAACTTGCGTTAATTCTTCCGGAATGTAACGCTTTAACGTTTAACGAAGCTAACTTTTTTTGTAGCGGATTAACGATTAACGAAGTTAACTATTTCATTAACGGTGCCCAGCTATGGTCTTAGGTATATTCATTTTTGTTTTAAAATAGTATAGATGATGTGAGCGTACCAGGCGAGCAGAGTAAAGCCGGAGGTGTAGAGCAGCTGTGTGTGGAGATGCGAGTGCGAGTGCACGGCCGCCGTGAGCACCACACCGGCCTGTTGCGACGCGACCAACTCTGTGTGCCGCAGCCAGCCTCCATTACCCATTCCATCGCGAAATCTGCAACAAATTTTGCTTGAAATTTATCGGTGTCAATTAAATTGCCCCGAACAACAAAATCGAGAATAGAAAATAAGTTCTATCTTTTTCACATGAAATATTGAAAAAGAAAATCGGAAAGCTGTTACTTAACACTGCCAATTTTTTTATGGCTAATGCCAATGGATAAGTGCAAAATACGCATGTTAAACTTACCGGAAATGGTGACGCTCTAGAAAGGTCTATGAAAAATAATTGTACACCTTGATTTCAGCACCATTGGATGAACATACCTTTGCAATATTGGCGACTGCTGTCCTTGGCCGGAACACAGAATGACTAGTATCTTCCATGCCAACAAAACAGTCGTGGGGTGAACATTCTCTTGCATAAAACTTAGCAACCAGTCCAAACCCAGTACCCTTGAGACTTCTTCAGAAACATGAGTGTTTTCCAAATTCGTAGTGGCGAATAGGAGATAATATAAAATTGACAGACATTTATTCCTCAATATTATGTGTTCACCTTCACATTCGTTTTCGAAATCTTCTAGGATAACTATTCCTTGTTCTGATTGTGAGGGCAAAGGCAGTGTGTAAGCCAAAAACTGGCCCAGACATAGTAAGTCGCTGGGTCGTGGAGGTCCGCCTAATAATGTGGCTAATAGACGTATGAGTACGTTCTTTGTGCTTGGTACTTTAACATCATTGACTATATAGAGAAGTTTCGGCACCAGTTGCAACTCTCTCATTGTGCGTAGGTTGTGCGTTCTGTGAGCGGTCTCTGTAGCTAGTTCCAGTAAGTGTTCTAAAAGAGATTTTATCAATCCTCCCGGCGCACCTATCCATACTTCTAATTCGCAGATAAGATCCTAAAATGTAAAAAAGGTTTTTCTAAGTTATAATTACTGAACGACCAGAACTGTAAAAACTGGTTTCGTAAACATTTTAAATACGATAATATTTGACGCTAACGATTTCGTTCACCCTTAGACCTCCGAAATGACCTCCTTAATTTTCCTATCGAAAAAGGCGTTCTTAACAGTCGACTAACTATAAACTACCTCCCTGATAAAATTTAATTTGCACGTTTGCATTTTATATATACTCGTATAGAAGAAAAATATTACAACCAGATACTTCACTTGACAGACGATTACAAAGACCTTAAGTGTTTCTTATACTCAAAAATGTTTCAATGCATTCAAAGGGAATGATAAATCAATCGAGAAACTTACCTGAAACGCAGTCAAATTCGGTATCGAAGACGTTTCCTTTTGACTGTCCACCGTTCCAACCAGTCCAAATATTAAATGCAGTATATGTGAATTAAGCAACTGTTTCTTTCGCTTCAACAACATTGCCAAAGTTTGGTATCCTTTCCGTCTATCCATCTCCGCCTGGGCCGCTTTGTTGGAGCGCACCACACAGACTAAGGCTTTCACGCCTGCGTATAAACATTCCACATCCTGGGCCATTGCTATCAACCCGAGTAAAACTGAACAACCTCCGACTGTATCTATCTGCAAGTTATTTATTTATTAATGAAATTCATCCATTAGCTAGGATAATAAAAAAAACATAAAATCATAATAAACGTGCAAGCAAACACAAGTATAGACCCTGGCAAGTAAGTTGAACTAAAATGACAGTTATCTGCTCAGGTTCAATTAAACAAAAATGTTATAGACATATTCTCTGTGATTGTCCGATACATTAAAGATGTCAAATAATTGAAAGTAATTGCATCAACGTTTTGCATCAGTTACTTCACCGTTCGTCGCTAACACCTAAAAATGTGTTAATACGCATGGTAAGCTTACAGGCCCCGTATTCAATGATACTGATTAGTAAATCAATAGTAATTGGACTGTAACAAAATACTAAAGCACAGAAATAAGCATACAGTACGTATGCCAAGGCCGATAGTATGGAACAAATTTTGAGGAGAACAAATTAAATTTTTCATTTAGAATGTATTATGGCTTTCTGTTTCTGTTACAATAAACATATAAAAGATACAACAATAATTAGACAATGGGGTTGACATATTCATAACAAGAGATATTAAAAATAGAAACAAACAAAACAAACTTACCATAATGGCTGCCGGTTTAGGACAAAAGACCCTAACACCCAAATATCCCACAACCGTGCCCCCTAAACACCTAGCGGGGCCCATCAAATGACCCGCCGAATTATGTAATATCCTTATGGGGGTCGCATTTTCATGCGAAGACATGCCCAGTTGCTTCGCTATCGCTTTGTTGTCATTTTTACTATAAACTTTTCGAATTTTCGCAAGAGTTAACTGCGATAACGCGCGAGCGTTTATTCCAAACACAACTTTCTCTTCAGCAATCAATGGCGGTAAACGCTCTTGGCTTTGCCCTGGTGGCAATGGCGCTTGTAATGTGCCCACATAGTGAGGACCTAGCTGGTACATTATTGAGATCGTTTGAGCTGAAAGCACCTGCAAAAGATAATTTGTTGTCACTTAATTAAAGTACTTCATTGTATCCAACCTTCAGGGTCTTTGACCAATTGGAACAAACCAACTTTCTAAATATTGACTTAACTAAAGGATAACAATATTGTAATTGTTGTAGGCATATTGTTTAGCAGTTATTAAGGTTTGCTATTAACATTGTAATTATAACTATTGATCAAAAGCGTACTTATTGCTGTAATTGGAAAACTATTAAAATTTTTATTAAAAGTTAGTCTGAGGTTATTATCATGATGTATGCTGTAAACATGATGATAATAACCTCAGATCATATAATTCACCGAAACTTACGCATTTATAATAATACTATATGTTATATGCATATGTGTGTTCAAATCCGGTCCGGGGCATGCACCTCCAACTTTTCAGTTGTGTGCATTTTAAGAAATTAAATATCACGTGTCTCAAATGGTGAAGGAAAACATCGTGCGGAAACCGGCATACCAGAGAATTTTCTTAATTCTCTAAATGTGAAGTCTGTCAATCTGCATTAGGCCAGCGTGATGGACTATTGGCCTAACCTCTCTCATTCTGAGAGGAGACCCAAGCTCAGCAGTGAGTCGAATATTGGTTGATAATGATGATGATGATACGCACATCCTCCAACAAAAGCGCAGGGCCCTGTCGCCAAACGAGCCGCGAGTACCGCCTCCACTGCGGTGGAGTGCCGATGACGCAGTACACGCTCGACGCGCCAGACAACGTCGCCGCGCCGCCGCCGGGGTTCGCGCTCACGTAGTGCAGTTTACCCGAATGCATATGCTGACCTACGGATACGTGCAAAACGTGCTGAATGAATGAATGAATGAAGATAACCATTCTAAACCCCCAATACACTCGCAAATTTCATCGAAGTTAATCGAATACGATAGTGAACGCACTAACTTCGATTAGGCTCGCTCAAGTTCCGATCGTTGTCTGAACATGAAGCGCCTCACTACTACACTACTCGGCTCACTTGCGACTTTGTTGAAGTAGTGCATTTGTGGCTTTACAATGGTTGTTCATAGACATTATACTGTCGAGATAAGATATAGATTTGACATGTTCTGACACACACGATTTAGACACGTTTTGACGTGTTACCGTCTTCTATATGAACGCCACGCACGAAAAAGCATGACTCATTACGTCACGTTATGCCGGAGCCGAGGGTGCAAGCGAGAGCGCATAACAAATGATAGAATCATTTTTAGTTTAAACGTTAATAAATATGCAATTTTTCGTCAATGTTGTCTGTCGTTATCACGTAAAATTACCGTCCGTAAACCTACGTCACAGACAATAATGTTTTTATTTTACTTACCGTCTAGGTATAGGGAGAAGGAGGAGTTCTTGAGCACGGCGCGGTTGAAGAGCAGCGCGAGGTGGTGCCACTGGCCTTCATGCTGCAGGTCGGGGCACCACACGCGCGCGCCGCACTCCCCGCCACCGTCAGGCTCCCATTCGCCTACGTCTGCAAATCCACGTTGAATTAGTATCATCATCATGAGCTGTTGGACTTCAGTAATGAACATGGGCTTTTTTGAAAGTAATAATTGATGAACCAACCAGATGGCAAGGGGTCCGCTCACGTGGCGACCAACAAGATAATCTCGTGAAGAAAAATATAGAAATAAATGGTGGTGCAAACTGAAGTAATTCTCGCTACATGTTATCTATTTCATTGCGTTGGTACGAAAGAGATAGGAGGCACAACTCCGACGCGATTGGACGAAATTTTGTCTACAATTCTCTTCATAACCGCATGTTATCGAAACTGGCAAGCGAAAAACCTATAAACAAAGCGAAGTGACGCCCTGAGTACAGCAATTTGAGTGCCTCATGATAGACCGGCAACCACACCCTACAGGTCGGAACACCTCGAAAGTACTTAGTGTTAGACTTGGCACTTGGTGTTAAGCATGGCGGTGGTACCGGACGAGCACTGTCTCAAAAGGCTGAATATTTTTGTAGGATCTTTTGTTGGTCCTAAAGATATGGTTAGATTATGGTAGCATAAATGGTTTATCGGAGAATATAAAAATATTTACAGTACAATACAATAGGGATGATGACAGTCTTTTAAATTTAAATTGTATATAAATTAAGAGAATGCTAATAGTAAAGCAATTTTGTAAAAGTAACAGGGTATCTGCAATCATTACTTTCGGAGCTACAGGGATTTAAAGGGTCAGATTTGCGGCGCTGCCGCGGATCCCTGAAAAACGTCCCATACAAAATGGCACGAAATAATGACGTCGTAGGCAATTAATGATCGTTAGATTTGTATGGGCGTTTAAACAAAATTACTAATATCTTTGTTATTTCTGCGTTTATGTTTATAGTTCATATATTAAAAAATGTCACATTTAATGTAAGGAAGCTAAAACTGTATGAATTTTCTTCTAATTACGATAAAATATTTTAATAGATTTTGAAATTTTATAATATTATTTATTTTGCAAATATCCAGTCAAGCTTTGCTTTTTATGTATAAATTAGTTAACATTGACCTTATTTACCCGAATGTATCATTAAAATCAATGTATTCAAACCTCATTTCGGCGCGATTGGACGTTATTTTGTCTATAATTTCTCTTCATGGCCGGATGTTAGCGCCACTGGTAAGTGAAAAACCATCACATAAACCAAGCGACTCTAAGCAAGGCATACAAGGAACACGTCATACATAATACCGCTCTGAGTCCATCGATTTAAGGCGTACATGTTAAACCATGTGCCTCTTTAATAGACCGGCAACCATACCATACAGGTCGGTACACATCAAAGGTACTTAGTGTTAGACATAAGCATGGCGGTAGTACCAGACGAGCACTTTCGCAAAAAGCTGTATACTTTTGTAGGATCTTTTTTTGGTTCTAAAGCTATGGTTAGATTATGGTAGCATAAATGGTTTATCGTAGAATATCAAAATATTTACAATACAATCACATAATCAACATACAATATACACCCAAGGTAAATAACTCCCAAAACTTACTATGTGGAACCAAAGTTTCCTGTGTAGATACAATGATCGCCTTGTCCCGCGCAGACAAAACCACGGTGAGGCACACTAGATGTTCGTCCCGGCTGTTGTTGATGTTTCTCACTAGGGTCAACAACCGGACGCAGTGCGGATCGCTCCTGGGGTCCGAATATTTCTCCACGCAAATCCACGTGGAATACGTTAAGCCTGTTTGAGGTGGGAAAACTCTGTCTCCTGTAAAAAAAAATGTAGTTCCTCACTTTTTCGGTATAAGGAAAAAAATATAATTAAAACTAAATATGGTTTTAGCAATTGCAAAGTAAACTTTGCGTTCACTTTGCAACTGCGCGTTGTAGAGTCGACATCTCTTGAGGATGCTCCGGTTTCGGGGTGAAACGTACGTAAAGAGTATTTTGTCAGACCTGGGTGACGTTGTCGCATGGGTTCGTCGGCTTTTCGCGGATGGTAACAAAATAAATAAATCATTATACAATCATGATGAACTTCCGCTAAGTAACGCCTGCTTCTGTCCAATATATAACGCCTGCTTCTATCCAATATATAACGTTCTTCGTTTGATTGATTTTTTATGCAAGCCAATCTCTTGCTGATGCTGGGACAGCACAAGATAACAAGCAAGTTTATTTTCTGCCTATGATGACACCATGTTAATTTCCTAGGGCTTCAGAACGTGATTCAATGTAAACTCAATTTTCAAATAACAGTAATTTTCAAGAAACGGGTGAAATTAATATCTTCTCTACTTATTACTCCAAAACAACCTCAACACACAAACAAACTCCTTTGTTGTGGTATTATAAATCGAAGGCAAATAAGAGTGCATTAAAAAGAATTGTACCTAACTAAAACTAAAAATTGTGATACAGTTCTTTGATTAAATTTTATTCACAGCAGCTAGTATTTAGATAAAGCTAAGACAAAGAAGATACTTTAGCAAGGTTTTTTGCCAATTGCCAAATTGTCTGATGTTATGTTTTACTATATTACCAAAATTTTTATTTTTTTGAAACAATACCACAGAACTTATACCAAAGTTTACCATTTGTTCCAGATTTGTCTTTTTGGGTTATAAAATATTTTGGGCGGGGTTATTAACAAACTATACAAAAGAAATATCTTACCTGAACCAATTCCACCGAGCGTGGCAGTATCTTGAGTGCCCAGAGCGTTTAGATTTGCAGACTGAGGCGCTATGCTGGGCAGATAGAGACAACCAAAGCCTTCCGCTGACATGTCGAACTCAACAAATGGTGGTTGAGTACATGAGTTTTGTGACCTGGTACAAAATTACTACGGATTTAAACAATTATCTTCTATAGTATGTTTAATGAGGTGAGATAAATAACATTCCGAAGGACGACAGTATAAAAGTGAACAAATATTACGACCTAACAAATGAACTAACTAAAAATAGCTATGTGATTAGCCTATATGCCATAGAAGTAGGTGTGAAAGGATTACCAGAAAAATCTCTCTATAGCTTGCTTAAAGACCTTGGCCTTTCTAGAACTGCAGCAAGTTACTTAGTTATATTAGAACGGGTATCCAAAGCTGCTCTTATAGGATCTTACCAAATTTGGCTAGGCACTGGCAGGGAGAACAACATGAGCGGAGGAAGGGAGTAAAAAACCTTAACCCTACACTACATCCATTGGTCACAAGGTCCTGGACTCTGCTCGTTTTTCTCTCTACGACGGTGAATCCATGTATTGCTAACATATACGTCTCTCTCTAAACGAATTGCATACGATACATAAGGAAAGAGATAATATTCGCTTTCACATATAACTGAACTATACACCTAAATACTTAAAGCTAAAACTTTGGATCAAAACAGCAGTTTATACCTGTAATCTCTTGGCGTAGTCATGGAAACCAAGGTTTTTATTCGAGTCAAAGGAACGGGTCCGCCGGGCTGCCACACTTGACCTGGTTCTGGAGCTAAGCAGTTCAATGGGTTTCCCATCCGTAAGAATTCCCTGGAATTATTTAAACCATTTGGGTCACAGCAGTACACAACAAACTAAGCGGTCTATATAATATTATGCCCTCTTTTTAAAGTCAAGTTTTTATTTAAAACTGTCTTATTACTTACTATATGACGACTATTGCAAATCAATAACAAAAACAGTTTATCTTAAACCGATAGAGCTAAAATTTTGTAGAGTGACGTCATTGTAAACTCAATATGGCGGATCAGTTAATTTTCCAGTGGGTGCAGCTCTCAGCGCGCAAAGCGGCGCCGCAAACACGCAGTACCACATACCTGAGCTCAGTAGGCCGGAGTGCGTGCGCGGCGAGACGCTCCAGCACGTACATAGCGGGCGCGTGCAGCGGATGCTTCTCAGCGCGCAAGGCGGCGCCGCACACACGCAATACAACTCCCGCCAGACCCGCACCACACATCACTTGCTGGTTACGTTCACTAGAAACAATTTAAATTTAGCTTAAGGATTTTCCAGGATCAAAAGTATAGCCTATGCGTTAACTTAGTTGATAATAATCTTTCTATAATCCAAATTTCAAAATCGAATCGGTTATGTAGTTGTGACGGGAAGGTGTAATAACGTAATGTGTGATACTTAGTTTCTTAAAGAAGGCTCAAAGTTTTTTGACGGGCGATGGAGCAAGCTATGGTTGGATTGGACACCCACACCAGAAACCGCAGTGTTGGTAGACAAGGTGGACTGAGGACATCGAGCGGGTTGCAGGGATGCTGGCTCGAGACCGTTGTGTTTAGAAGTATATGAAAGAGGCATATGTCCAGCGGATGATGATGATGATGATGATGATGATGACGTACCTTCTAACAAGACTCTTGAGTACGTGCGCGAGGTAGTCGCGAATGGCGCGCGCGTAGTCCTCATGTTCGGGCGGACGCGGCAATGCGGGCAGTAGCTTCGCTAACACTATGACCACCCCCGAATGTACCACCCACGCCTCGCCGCTGTTGTTAGCCACTGATAGATTGAGGGGGGTTGCACGCCCCGCTGGTTTCGCCTAAGACGAAAATGAAAGTTGTGATTTGTAACCATAATTATGATTATTCTTCAAGACATTTACTGGGGCGCACACTTTCGGAACAATAACAGGAACGGCGTAAAATCTATTTCATATAATTAATCAGATTAAATAGCGTTTCTTTGCTGAATTATTTACGAGTATTTTAACAGAATCACGCCGAACACCGTTAATTTTCATTTTCACTTTTATTCTAAAACGTACCATGTATTGATGATGAGTACCTTAAATTTAAAAGTAATTTTTATATTGTTACAAGAAAATTAAACTACATGAACATTTGCATACCTCATTGATCGCTGAACTTTGTCTGGTCAAGCTAGGTGATTTCACATTGAGCGAGCCACAAAACGTCGGCTTGTCAAAGGAATCCAGCGCCACGTCGTACAATAGCCTCAACACGATACACGCGTGTACAAACACTACCGGCACTTTTTCTGGAAATCTAGAAATTCAGGATTAAAGTTTACTTATTTCAAGTAGACCAAAAAAAGTGTTTTTAAAGTGTCATCTAGCTATCTATCTTCTATAATCCAAACATCTCTTGCACGCATAAGTGCCGGTTTCCATTTGTTGGCTGTCCCGGCTTCGTATTAAACGATCCATTGGCAGAACATTTTATAGGAAGCAATACCTCACTGACACAGATGAAATCAGTGTGAATAGCTTCCTATAAAATGTTCTGCCTTTGGAATATCCGACAAAACATGGGTCTCCATAGCTGCAGACAGGCAGGCGATGTTATGAATTATGAGGCTTGCCTACTTCAGAATTTACAAATGGTTTATGTTAATCATCATTCTTTGTTGGAAATTTAAATCTTTAGAATTAAATAATACTTACGTAGTTTCTAAAATGTTTCCGGTAAAAATTTCATGAAAAACCTCGTAAAGTTCTGGATCGCCGGCTTCCGTATCGTTTAGCAGCTCAATGTCTTTGGTGAAACAACCCAATAGGCGTATAGTTTCATACAGTGTTGTCATACAAATCTGCGAAAAGTATTATTTGTTATGCAAACTCCAAAGATGTTTGATGCAAGTACGCGTATTGACTATTAAGGATTCTATGTTAAATAAAAAATATATAAATTGTCTTTAAAATAAAAGACTACAAAAAGGAATAATATAGAAGTAATATTTGAATGATTTTTTCAATTATCCAATTATCTTAATTTATGGTGTTGCGGCCAGTTAGATATTACGATTATTATGATTATTATAATACGGGGGCAACAATCAAAGATCGCATCGGTGACATGACTGATTTATTACCAAAGTACCCACATACAACACGGTCAATGCCTACCAAAGAACACAATTTATTTAACTGTGGTACAATGCTGTATATTATCAATCAATTTATGATACACCATGTGATAGAGGGAAGGAGCACTTTCTTATATAGGCGTTTAGCTTGAAGAGTGTCCAATTGTAAACGATAAATTAATGTTCTAAATTGGATCATGGTGCTAGCACTACTTATGACACAGTACCAAAGGCAGAATGATATTATGAACTAACGAGTAGCAACAATTGAGACAGTGTTGTATGTTTTGCAGTGTAGACTCACCTCGTGATGAAAAAATTTCGCATTGGCCGGTTCAAATCTCATAGCAGTGCTTATTGTGTAGAAAACTATGTGTATCAGCTGCAACATGTCGCGGTCCATCGGCTCGTCTCCTTGCAGCTTCCCTTCCAGAGACACAAGCACGCTGGTTACGTACACGAAGCCGCTAACCTGTAAAACCGATTGCTTAAAAACATACATACATAATCTAAATGTTATGTTGGATCACGTTAGGTCACGTTGTAACATCACATCATCGAAGCTGCGGCGTTTTTCATACATGTATTTTTAACTAGCGACCTGAGATAGTATCTACTATACTTTTGGTGCAAATATTAAAAATTATCGTTTTTAGTAAAAAAAAAATTGTTTGATGTTATGTCACCGATAAAGTATAGTTTGACATTACATCAGATGTTTAATCAAAAACTTAATTTAAAATTAAAATTTAGGAGCAGATATTTAAGTCTCGAAAATTTTTAACCGACTTCAAAAAAATGGAGAAGGTTATCAATTCGACTCGTATGTTTTTTTTTTAATGTTTGTTACCTCTTCTAACTTCGTTGTTTCTTAACCGATTTTGAAAATTCTTTTTTTTTTTTTTTGAAAAAGTAAGTCTGATCACTGTGGAGGCGGTGCTGCTTATGCCGATTAAATCATAAAGTTTTAGGATTTAAAAACAGTTTTTTTGTGGTATTTTCAATAACGGCTTTAATTAATACGTCACTGGCTTGGCACTGCCTTCAAAGTGATCAGAAGGTAGCACATACGATGTTTATTTTCGCTTTTTGGTTTTGGGATTTTGAAGTTTTTTTATATATTTTTTACGGACTAATAGAACAATAATGAACAATTTAAAACCGATTTTAAAAGTGTCAACTAGGCTATAAGTTTACACATTTAGCACTCACTTTTCTGAATATAGTTCTCGTCCGATGCGAGTCCCGCAGACAAACAAGCAGAGCTTTCAATATGTGCAGCTTTAGTTTCAGAGCATCGTTGGGCGCTGCGTGCATGCCACATAACAACGCGGACATATCTTCTTCCCCAGACCCACTCACTATTAACTCCCGTACTACCCCTAAACGATGGGGGGAGAAAATAATTAATAACTTGCACCACTAACTAAACTTTGCTATCAGGCTCTTCAAGGCCTACAGAGCATTTGCAAACTCTTTGGAAATGGCTTTCTATTTGCACATAAATTTCAGACCACAAACTAAATATTGAGACACAAGTAATATAAATTATCCAAACATTTCATCGGGAGGGTTCATGGCAACTACGTAAGTAAGAGTATTTTAACTGATCAAAGATTACTATCATTTCAAACTACATAGGTGTTTTAACTGAACAAAGATTACAAATATTTCAAAATTCCACATAGAAATGTAACCTTGTATTATATGTCTCAAACGGTGAAGGAAAAACATCGTGAGGAAACCTGCATACCAGAGAATTTTCTTAATTCTCTGCGTGTGTGAAGTCTGCCTATCCGCATTGGGCCAGCGTGGTGGACTATTGGCCTAACCCCTCATTCTGAGAGGAGACTCGAGCTCAGTAGTAAGCCGAATATGGGTTGATAATGATTATATGACTTGTACCTATTATTACTAATCGTATATTATTTTATATAATTTTATTATTTTATAATTATTGTTAGCGACGCCGCAAAAGTATGTCCGATCGGTCCGTGAGCTCACCCTGGGGTCATGCCTGAAAATCAGCACTACAGCTCTCAACTGTAGTATCGAGCTGAGGCAGCGCCCCTTTCAGCTGAATTTCTTTATTATATTATTATACTAAGTACAGACAGAGGAACTTTGTAATTTAAGTAGGTATCTTTAAGTAGTTTGTAAGCTCTGTTAGTATTAGTTTGTAATTTCTTCTTTTTTAATTTGTATTTTTTAGCTGAATAAAGGATTTTATTATTATTATTATTATTATTATAAAGATCATATTCAAGATTTAGAAACAGCGTCATGCAAGAGGTTTCAGTTAAGGTATTCGCATAATTCAATATTAGAAAACGACACAAGTAAAATCAATAAAGATGGACGGACAGACAAAAATGCATCTGCTAAGTACATCGATCTCCCATTAAAACGTAGATGTACAATCAGCGACCAAAAAACGTCCCCACTCAATGTGTGCCAAAAACTTCTTGGCACTCAATTCAAGTAGTCGCATTAGCAAATTCAACCTTAAACTCCTTCCTTTTACTTTCTTTTCCAATCCTTGGTTAAATTTGCTCTGAATTTGGGGTTTTAATGAATATTGGACTATATTTAAAGGCCTTTAGGTATAATTTTCTTTACCAATAATTCTGAAACTGTCAAAGCAAAATTGGCCAATTTTTAAGTGAAATTTTCTACATGTTTGTGCGTCTTTTTATTATAATTACTATAAGAGGTCAATGGCTAGGTATAAATAAATAACTATAACATTGCTCACCCAAGGCTTTATTCCTGCACGATTCGTGTACAACCATACCATGCACACACTTTGCCCCGCCACAGTCCCTAAACACGTTGCAATTATTTACATTCCCGTTCAACAACGCAGTTAAACTCTCCATAACTAATCCACCCAATTCTTCTTCCTCCACATCCGAATTAGGATCTTTTATCAACGAATCCTGTCTCGATTGTCTCTTTTTCCGTTCCGGAGGCTTTGGTGCATCATTTTCGGTTTTATCACCTTCCCTAATACATCTCTCTTCTTCCAGTTGTTTGTCCTTGAGGAATACTGCGTAACGGGACAAGCAAGTGACAAACACTTCGAGCATTCCCACTTCTCTGTAGACGTCTTTGAAAATCGCATTGTGTCTGTTGAAGTTGTTTTAATTAGAATCATATAAATGAGATATATTTATACATCAATAAGATTGTTTGTTGAAAAACTGTACATGCTTTGTTGAATGCATATGATTTGTAGACAATGAAAGCACAAAACATTTGTGTTAGTTTGAGCAAAACAAATACATGTAATGTTATTAATGGTGTCATGCAATAAATATAATATAATACATAAATAATACAGTGGGTATGTGAAACACAAGTCTGCGATCTAAAAATGGCTCAAATAAGAATAGGACTGACCCTGTGCCTTCTTGTGATGAAGAATTATTACCCTCCACCTTGCCACTACTTCTTTTTCGGTAGTGCATGCAACAAGAGTAAAATTGTTGTTTGAACAAAAATAAACTACCAACACTACAAAAAACAACTGAAGTACATATTATGTTTCTACGCTTGCATATTTAATAGGAAACCTCATAGCATTTTAACTGACATCCTAAAAAAGTTTCCATTTGGATGATTTTGTTTTTACTGAATTTTCAAGAATGAGTTAAATAAGGTTGTGTTCTCTTTTAAATTTAGGCAATATTTGGTCCAATTCTTATTTGATAATAAGCTACAATTCTTTCAGAGACTAAGCATTAGTCATTATACTGATGCTACCATCACCAAACCTACATTAAATTTCTATCTTCCTCTACAATCGGTGACCACAACCACTATAAAATAGCCACACGAAAAAATCATAGTCAATACTCACTTTAATATATTTAACAGCGTTTTCATACACAGAATGCTGCAGCTCTTTGATCTGTTCGCTTTCAATAGCAAAGAGAGTGATATCAATTCCTTGCACGGCACAAAGTTGAGCTGGAAAACGATAAACTCTAGCAACTCAAAAAACTTCTCTTGTATTTCAGCGTTTTTTGTGTGGATCCTCTCCGAGAACTGACTGAGCGTGTTTTGGTTCTCGAGTATGAAGTAGTTGGCGTTGTCCGCGTGGTACACGCTGGATATGGCGTCGAGGATGGTGCAGCACAGGGCTGCCGACGTTGACTTCATGAATACTGATTGCAACACCTGCGAAGTATAAAATTTCAATTAATTGTAGGGGTAGCTCTTTGTGCCCAAGTTCCCCAAGTTGCAAGAGTACTGCCGCCATACACATTTGTGCAACATAGCTGAATACATTGCAGTTACGTTCGTGTCAACGATTGATCATAAGTCTAGCGTGACGATCAACCGAGTCAAATGCAGTGAGTTTGTATTTAGCAGACTCATTACAAAAGTAACTGCAGTACTCCATGCTGGTTCGAACCTGAGCCTGATATACGTCGAGAAGTTGTTTTAATATGAAGTACCACTTATCAGTATACAGGATGCTTAATTTAGCTGCTGTCTTGGCCTTGTTTTTCCATGCTTTTCCTTAATCGAAGTGTTGCTCAGTAATAAACGATGATTTTTCACTGAATAATACGTAATATTTACTTGTTTCCGAAACGCTTGGAGAACAGGCTTCCTGTAAACCCGGCATACCTTCGGCTTTATGTACTCTTGAGACATGACGGTATACCAACACTGCCATCTTTACAACTCCAGGCTGTTCGAGTTCTTATTTGGAAGAACAAATCTCATTTACATTACGTTGGATTACGTTGGATGAACAAACTTATGAAAAAGGGCTCAGTAGGGCTGCAAAAATAGTCAGGCTTTCTCCTAATAACTTATTTTTATTGCAGTTACTTACTCTGGACCTCCTTATACACTGACAAACCATCTGAAGCATAAAAATAAAAGACAGTGACTATAATGAAGTTAACCCCCTTTACCTGAAAAGCCTGAACATTCCTGACAGCTTGTCCAGGCGTCGAAGGCTGCGGCAAAACGAACCCCTGTAGTTGGAAAAGTTCGGTATTCGCCCTGGTAGGCCGGAGCTCAGAGAAGCCGCACGCACATAGCGAAGATATCATCAGCACCAAGTTCCTCAGCGCTGCACGAGCTTCGGTGCCACTCACTCTGTCTTCCTCCAACCTGAGAAAAGTTGTGAATCGTGTCAATGGCAGACAAATCTCCAATCTATCTCTAGCAATCCAATATATCAAATTGATTCCTTCCGAATAATTGAATTTGATTATACATACAATATTTCGAGTATTTTTTTTTTACAGATTTAATAAGATCTTTCGCCACGATATATTAAGCAAATATAAGTCATGACTGTTAAACATTATATTATAGTATTCCTTTTTCTTTTCCAAGCAAGCCTGATATCTTACGGTAATAGTCCAACGAGCGAGCAACCAATAATATAGATATAAGTATTGAGCTAGCAAGGCTTAGAGTAGCTATTTATATGCGCAACATGCTTGGTTTCATGTATTATCAGAGAAACTGAACTGAAAATTAGAAGATTCTCGGGGCGAATAAACGGACGGAAACAACAGACTCATATATACTGTAGCTTGACCGTTATGTGGTTAAATGTTAAATAAATTGATGATGATGAATTAAAGCATGACCAGCAAGAGGTTACTGGTGCAAGTGGTTACGTCGCAGCGTCAGTTAAGAAGAAAATCTTCTCTGCCATAGCATACATTAGTAATGTGTTGGATTCATTAAAGCTCAAAAGATGAGGCTATATTTACATGCTAACGAAAATTGACTTAAGCCTTGTTTACAAATGCCTCTTTGATCCTGTAGTTAGCTACAGATCATGAGCTCTTGGGTTCCTGGGTTGAGCGTTGAAATATTAGATTTTTATTTCTTCCAAGATTTTTTTAGTAACAGTACAGATTTGGGAAGTTGGTGGCGTTACATCCCGTGCTTGAGGTAGCACGTTAAGCTGTTGATCCCGATTTTAAATCCGACTCAGCTCATAAGATAAATCAGCGGCTTAAGGTAACGTACGAACGAAGTAACATCTGACAGTGATTGTTAGATATTTAAATTTCAGCTCGCCATGCAATTGGAATTGCGTGTCTCAACTCCTAGAATCCCAAAAGGAGAGGAGTCTAGACCTGTAGTAGGCCATTAATTTATAGTAGCGAATTTAAATAATAAACTATCTTCATCCATCTGTATTATACACGTTTTTGTCAAATTTGGTAGGTATCTTATTATGTATATTGCAAGTAGATTGCTTAAAATATTCCTTGCCTAATCATTATTACCAACGATCGAGCCGTACGCAGCTAATCCATTAAACAGATGGGCGAAGGTCGTTTCTAACTCTGATCTTAGACTATTATGATGAACTTAGAAACAATTTTGGAACTTAATGAACATGCAAAAAGCGATTACACTCTATTCAATACTGTCTAAGCATAATAAAATCTATAAAACAGTGCTTACCCTGATGTCAAATAATCGGGCACATCTTGTCTCTCATGTCTGTGGTAATAACAAAATAATGTAAAATACAAAACCTAGACTAAACTAAAATAAACAAACTAGTCCCGGATACTGAAAACTTCTTGAAACTTTGAATATCATATTCAAATTGGAACCTCTTATTCAAAATGGTGAAGAAAATTAAGTAAAACCCTGTAATGGTCCAACAAAATATCTTGGGAAGAGAAAATGACATACGATGGTCGACCAATAACTCTATTTCATTACAATGTGTCGAAAAAGAGCACATTTATTCTGCCGCTATTGGTCGGCGGTATGCCTTTAGTCTTCACGAAATATCTCGTGACACGCATCTCTGACTCACAATACATTTTCAGTATTCGGTTGTAAGGTAAGCAACTCAATAACTTGAAGCTTAATACTACTGAATAAAAAATATAATTGATACGTGCGTTTTTATCTAAATAATAACTAACAATATTTTCTAACCATTTAGTTTCAATACATACTTGAGTAGGAATTCAGATAGAAATAAATATCCTTGACATGTGCGAAAGTCGTCCAACAATAATTGACTAACTTCACTCGAATCTTTCAAGAAGCAGAACACTGCCACAAACATTTCTACGACCTGAAAAAACGTTAGATTTTTTTATTTGCTTAATGAAAAGGTTCAAAATAAGGCCTATATAATATAGGAGATGTATTTGAAGGTTCTGTCTGGATAATTTACCTCAAGTGGGGTTAACTCGGGAATCTTTTGCATATTCTCAATACAGAGACCCACACATCCTTTATCTGAAAATACAACATCAAATTACTATTTGAAAGAGATTTCTACATTTATCATAAGTTTTGCAATTATGTACATTTATACAATTACCTAAATGATATATTTGTTTTGGATTTTGGGTTCAATTATCAGATTATTATAAAATACAGAATATTATTATCTATACTAATATTATAAAGCTGAAGAGTTTGTTTGTGTTTGTTTGATTGAACGCGCTAAACTCAGGAACTATTAGTCCGATTTAAAAAAATATTTCAGTGTTAGATAACCCATTTATCGAAAAAGTCTATAGGCTATATATTATCTCTGTATTCCAACGGGAACGGGAATCACGCAGGTGAAACCGCGCGGCGTAAGCTAGTTTATGATATTCTTATTCTGTTTACACAAACTTGTAGTATATACTTATATAGGTATAACATTAAAAAAGAGATTAATTATTTTATATAAAATTAAAAATATAACTTGCATAAAAAAATATGCAGTGAAATAAATGAGGTGGCTGAGCTCATTTGCCTATAGGCAAATGCGATCTCACCTGTTGTGTAAAGTGGTGATAATTAAAGTCTATTATAAATTTTATAATATATAGTTATTACTCGTGTACCCTAATAATGTCATAAAAGCAAGTATGTTGCTTTCATGTAACATACAGGTGTATGTACAAACATTGAGCAAATCAATTTGCATTGTTTACATAGATTAGAGTGCTAAGTGATATGTCAGGTGTATGGTGTTTTTAGCAGACAGTATGAGAACCTTAAAAATCAGATTTAGAACCATTATTATTTTTACTAAAACATTTTGCATTTAGTATGATAGATTTTCTTTTTTTTTCTAAACTTCTATCATGATTTTATTTCCTACAGAAGGTAATGAATCTTCAAGTGACGAGATGATGAAGATACAATTTTATGACTTAATAGTTCCCTTCAAAGCCATCAACTTTTTTTGTATTCATAAACTGAATTGCTGACAGTTTTTTTTATTTTTTAATTATTTATCTATTATTCTACAAAATACATATCGAAACTAAGCCTAACCATAACGCAACACAAACCACAGTGTAACACAGTTTTAAACAGATAAGAAATAGGGAAAACCAAAAGATAAACAAAAAAGAAGGAAATAGTATAAAAATTTACTCATAATTTTTGTAGTAGGTATACGATATTTTCTAATTAGTACTTAAAAAATTCGCCAGGTTTCATTATTCTATTATTTTAAGCAATATATTTTTTTCTAGAAACTTGTCGCAATAATTGCTGGTTAATAGAGCATTGCACTGTTTTAATTATATGTAGTTTTTTTTGCTAATTGAGTAAGCGCCATAGGCTCCTTAATAGAGCCTCAGTGGTGTCACCAGGGGGTGTATTATATGTACTATCAAAATTAGCTTACTGTGAATATATTGGACGACAGATTGTGTCAAGCCATGTCTGGAGAGAGTCATCAGAACCTCAGCGGCAGACTTCCTCCACAGCATATTGTGCGGGGCACACCATGATGTTATAGCAGCAAACAGTAAACTCAGATCATCCTTCCTCGCCAACTCCTCACAAGGAAAAGGGTGACTGCATAACCTGACTAGAACCTAAAATGAAAAAAAAAATATATAATGACAAGTTTCATACATAGAGATGAAAATACTGTTTATGTTTACAAAAAATTAGTTTCTAGTACTAGTAGTAGTGCTTTTCTGACCAACTTCAAAAAAAGAGGAGGTTCTCAATTCAACCCATGATATGCTTTTTTATGTTTTATCTTTTATTTGTTCTGTTAATTGGTTAAAATCTGGTGCTAAAAAAGCAAAATAAACTTTATTACTATTTGGGATAGTACTGCCTTCAAACAGATCAATAGAAATGACACAGGTATGATGTTATTTTTAGATAAATCACCATCTTTGAAGTTGCCTTAATTTTTTTGTTAAAAAGATTTTATTGGCAAAGGCCTATATAGAGCATCACATCATACCTCAATACGAAAGGCAAATGTTATTTTTTTAAATAATTATTTAGTTAACATTGGATCAATCGGTCCTGTTATTAGTTACTTAAATAAATCATACTTGAACAAATATCTTCTGCAGAAGTATCCTCCTTTCCCTTGGTGTAAATTCACTATTACCATCTTGGACATCAGCTTCAGACTCTGGTATTTCAGGTAGATCAAAAAATAGATACAGACATTTTACTAATGTTGAAGGTATAGCTGCAGTAGTCATGACCTAGAAATAAATTAAGCAATTTGTTAATAGATACTGCTTTCAAAGAATATTGACATTGAAGCAATTTGTAAGCTTGTTGCATGGTTGTTAAAGATAAAGATCATTGCACATGTTTTAATTATTATTGATTTTATTTACAATAATCTGTACTGAATAAATTTATATTTAAAAAAAGTTTTTATCTATAAATGATCTTACACCAGAGCAGTAGGACTCATCACCAAAGGGTGGTACTTTGATAACCGCTCCATTGGTCTATTGTCTTACCCACTCTTAATACAGTCTTTCCCTACTAGTTGGAGGGGAACAGGAATATTGGTTATATTGAAAAAGATATGGTAAATACTTAAAAAAAAAAAAACATTCCCTAAAACATTGAGTCCCAACTCAGTGCATTATGGGTTTACTAGGCATTCCTGTGGCCACATTCTTGCTCTTTTGGGGTAAACATTATTATTTATTTCTGTTTACAGAAATCATCTTTTTTTGAGAAAAAAACATTTCTGTTTTTTTTATTTTTCAAAAAAACAATAAATCAATTATAATAATATAATCATTTTCAAGCCAAATAACCTGTATCAAAGACTGGTCACCAGCTGCCAAGAGATTCAAAGTGGATAACAACATCCATCCATTACTGGACTCCTCTGAATTTTCTATCTCTAAGAATTTAGCAATAGCACAACTAGCTGCCTCCGTGCTTTGATTGCTGGCTCTCTTCCTTATTTCAGACACCATCAGCTTCGACACTTGTTGACAAAATGATAGGATGTCCCAAAATTTTTCATTCATGTCACTTGATGGACTTGTGCCGAAAACCTGCAAAGAATACTCATTTTTACACCATTTTTTTTACCTTGGAAAACAAAAATGTATATTATTAACCACATATTAATCCTCTTCCTCTTTTCTGTCCAAGTCCAATACTTAACAATAGTGTGATTGGTGGATTGGATTAGATTAGGATTAAACCTATTATAGAACCTTTTGAGTTTTTGCCATTTACTGAAAAAGTTTTTGCTGTTTACTGAAAAAGGACTGAGACACTGTCTGAAACATTTTAGTGTGACAGTTAGTAAAATCAATATGTTTAGCACATCATTTATTTTATAAGATCTGTTTTTATTTATGTGTGTTATAGACATTAAATACATTTTTATAGAGTAATTGATCTAAAAGGATTAGCAAACTAATAGGCCTAGGCCATATTTGTCATAAAACAGATGGCCAGACATGATCTGGAGTGGAGACCACACACCAGCAAGCGCAGGCAATGTAGAATGCTTTCCAGCCAGATGGTCAGACAAAAATAAGAAGGTATTGGGAAGTGGTTGGATGAGGAAGGCAGAGAATTGAGTGTGGTAGCACTCTCGGAAAGGCCTATGTCCAGCAGTGTACGGATACAAGCTGATTTGAAATGATCTAAAGATATAAGCCACAGGAGTGAAATCCAACAAAGATTACCACTCTTATAATAGTGTTGTTTTACAATACAAGCCTATTTTGCCTAAGGTATTAACTTTGGTAACTATCACTGTTAAGTGTTAGGTAATTATAAAGTAGTAATAGTGCACCTGCAGTTGGATGGTCAGACAACATTAAGAAGTTACCAGGAAGTGGCTGGATGAGAAAGGCAGATGATTGTTTAAGTCTGCACTTTTGGAAATGGCCTATGTCCAGCAGTAGATGGATACAAGCTGATAATGATAATAACTAGAACTGACAGGCCACAATAGCACACATCATCTGCATGCTAATACTCAGAATGTGTACAATAACTAATGAACAAAAAGTCAATGTTTTAAAGTTGAGCCAATTTGATTTACACAATCCAACCACTGGGCCATTAAGTAGCCATCCAGTAGGCATAGTAGTGTATTGGAAAGGTCCTGTATCAAAATTAGATGGTGGATGGATTATGCTTGCTTAAAATAAATATGAAAGTGACTAAACCTATGTAGGATGTTTCCATCTTTTGGGTGCACCCCTATCCCAGGAAAAAAAGGATTTCCTTTTTTTAGCTTTTGTCTTTTAAGTGAAACATAAGCACTTTTATGTTTCTTTTTTGGGATGCTTTCCATATACAGTGAGATTGTGTATGTACATGTTACCAATATCACTTTTACACACGGCCCTTGTAGTTTGGGGGTTGATACAGCAGTAGCTAACGCACCTGTAGCTATCATTATATTTTTTTTTTTCGTGTCGAGTAAGTGCCTATGGCTCCATGTGGGACCACTACGGCGTCACCGGGGGCATTCATAATATACAGTGAATATCAAACTAATTATGTAAAAGTCTTTTTTATGACAAATTCACTGTATATTATGAATGTCCATATAACAGGACATGATGAACAGGAATTAATACTTTTCATAGAATACTTCATTATCTCCTGTGTTGGCATGTGAGCATAAAATTCTCGCCTTGCCTGTTGTTACTAGACAGAAACAAAACAAAATCCAATTTATATAAAACTCTAGGTGAACAACATTTCCCAGATCAGCTAGTAATTTATTACAATAAACCATTATTTCCTGCCTTGTGCATAAACTGTACATAAACCTCTATGTAGGCGAGGTAGGTACTAAGTATCTAAACGTAAACCATGATGCTGATTGGTAAAAATTTTAAGAACTTACCTTACAAAATAGAGGTAGCATGTTATACAATTTATCATCTTTTTCTGCCTCTGTCAATGGCTGCGGTGGATGAGTGTATTCTGCGAATAGCTTCTTCAAATGCATCAATCCGAGCTGGATATGAGAGGAACTTGATGCTTCGGCAGCCTCCGCCGAAGACGAGGCAGACGCCCCACGCAATTTGCGCATTAAATTCATTGTTTAAAAACAAAATCGTTCACTAATTAAAACATTCTTATACGAATACTGTCTATTTGGTTAATTACTATGCATTCCATTTTCATTTTTGAGTACATCCACTGTAATTTGCGAACGTTTTTACGATGAACAAAAGCATTTTTTACGAAGTCTTTAATATTTTTACATTCTGCAGATCACATATTTAATGACTCACTTTTATATATTCACAAGTGTAACATATTTTTATTGCCGGCACCCAAATAAATGAATAATATTGTTTTTATTTAATTTTATCAAATAAAATAATAAAATCCACCCCACTACACTTCTCTTTGAACACTAGTGTTGTGCACTGCTTATTTTATTTGAGAATAGACAAAAAATAGTGTTGTGTTGTGTCCTTTTGGACTTAGACCGTTATTAATGGTCTAAGCCTTTTGGAGTAATATATTCTTTGGACTTTGGTGTTGTGTTTATGATACATGAAATCAAAGTGAAATATAGACACCTGCCCTTTACAGCCATATAGTAGTTCGCAGCACTATCAGTAACGGTAGCCGTAATCTCAGCCGAAAGCCGAAACCTACCTTTTATTAAGAGTATAGTCAATTGCAATCTATATGAAGTCTCCGAAAGGTTCGAATTTCCGAAACACTTTTAATACGCTAAAATCAAGACGTGTAAGACAACTTCTGATGGGTGGGAGATGCGGGTGACGCACCGCCGCCACACTCCTGCGTAACCAGTGATGCCTAAAATATTATATTGCCCACGATGTTCCGAAACGTCATAAAGATTGCACTAAATAACTAACATTGCAGTGGTGGTGCCCACCACGTGGACTGGCGACATCAAACGAGTCGCAGAGATTCGCTGGATATAGGTGGCTCAGGATTGTGATGTTTAGAAGTCCCTATAAAATCCCGTCCCGTCCCGTCCCGTCCTGCAGTGGACGTCCATCGGCTGTCTAAGATGATGATGATGATGATGAAAAGTCCGTTCCGCTCTGTCATGCTGTAATTGGTCTGACATGGCATGCAATAATGTAGCTGGCAACATTGTACTGTTAGTGTCATCACCTGTCTTTTGATTGTGCTTGGTGCCATTTGACACTGACATAACTGACAGTGACAGTTTTAAAACAGGGTTCCCAACTTAGGGGTTTTTCCCCCAGATTTAGGGGGCAAATAAGTGAAATGGGATTTTTTTAGGGGTCTGAAATTTTTAGGGGTATTTTCAGGGATTTTTGATTCTTTATTATTTTTAAATTGATGATAATTTTAATATTTCTTTCTTGGCCTAGCGACTTATAACGACATATAATACGTTATTCTACAACCACTCTGAGGCAATTGGAGGCAATTTTCATCGAATAAAAAAAATTGGTAAATTTATTCATTGTCAACAAGTATGATTTCAAAAAATCTGAATCTTCAGATAAAGACGTAGTATTTTGTCTGTATTAAATATAGACTTTTGAAACATGACAGTATATTATTTCTAAATTATTATGAATTTTGTATTTTTTAGGGGGACAACTCAATAATTAAGGCGATTTTAGGGGTTTTTGACACCAACTTTAGGGATAAATATTTTGGAGAGTTGGTAACACTGTTTTAAAAATAGTTTCAATTTTCAATGCGTTGTGTTGGTGCATTTATCATTTCAAATTATTTTTAAGAATTATTTAAATATATAATTATATATTTTGTGATCACAAACGTAAAAGCTAAACTATGCCAGAAAATAAGAACTTAGTCCAATGTTATAACCGCGGTTGTGGTCAGCTTTTCGATCCTAACCACAACGATAGAGGTTTGTACGAGATTCTTCTGGAAACTCCGTTTAAATTATAAATGATTCGCTACGTTCCTTTAATATTAACTATTGTCCTTCATGTTAAATGATCAAGGAAAATAATTAATGTTTGTTTGATCTAGTACATTAATTCATAATTATTTAATCTATTAAAATAGATGAATGCTGCCACCACCCTGGTGCACCAGTCTTCCACGATGCATACAAAGGGTGGTCTTGTTGCAATAAGAAAAGTGTGGATTTCACAGAATTCCTCAATATCAAAGGATGTACCATGTCAAATCACTCTAATGTGGTATGTTTGTCACTTTACTTTTTATCTATTTATTTATTCATTAATATTTAACTTAAACAATGTATTACTGTAAGCAGTATCAATGAGATAAGATCAGGATAAATGGATCTAAGAACATGCTTGCTTCAAAGCAGGCCAGGATCAGTATGTAATAGTAATTAAAACTATCAAAATCATCATGATTTTTGTAAGTTATTATTCAGTTTACAGATTCACACATCTATATCTATTTTGGATTATGAATTTTTATTTGGCTTAATAGAATTTAAGCCAAATTAAAAAATTGCAATGTTCATAAATATTTGATAATATTACTATACTACAGCCATACTCAACGTGTACTGTTTACCAACAAACAAATTAAAGTAGTCATTTCAAAACTAAGAATAATTAAAATTAACTTGGTCTTAAATTAATGAAAATAAATTCAAATATAATGCTGTAAAAAATAGTTAAAATATTTTGAATAACATTTTATAAACAAACAATACATCATTTAAAATAATTAAGTTATGAAATGACATGCATTTTCTACCTTCATTTCAAGTTTGTTGTTAAATAGTACACATTGAGTAAGGCTGTAGTATAAGTATGTGTGTCAATTGAGCACAAAAAGGCACTGAAATAAATAAATTTAAAAAATATTTTTGACAATCCCACATTACTTTTTTGCTGTAATTTCTTAATTTGATTTTTAATATCTTATAGAAACCACCAGAACCGGAGAAGAAGGTGTTAGACAATGAATTGGAAAAGAAGGAAGTAATAGAAGTTAGAGCACCTATAGTTGGGCCCCAGCTAACTAGACCTCCGTTTGAGAGCCCAATGACCACTATAGAACCTCGTATTGCAGATGCTTTGAAAGCTAATCTACAGAAAGCAACTCAACAAGCAGCTGCTGCCCTTGAAGAGTATAGTCTTTGTTATTTTTATGATTTTTTTTAATTTATGGAGTATTTGCCTAATCTTTATGTCGCCAGAATTCTCCTTCACCTTTATAAAGTTGTGTTGTGAAGTTGGTATCACACAAGTCTAATCTAATTCAGGACTCATTGCTCACTCCAGCCCGTCTTTAATTTCATTGTTAATCTATGAATAATAGTTTCACATTAGAATTTCAAGTAATATTTACATATATAAATTGTCATATGAAAAAACTAAATTGATGTGTTCCTAGTATTTAATAAGTCAATTAAAAGAACTAGACTTACCTGTTTTCAATTATTTTGTTATTTCAATTATTAAAGAAATAACAACCTTTTACATTATTAACATTATCAATTACTTTTTTCAGAAACAAAACAGCAGAAATTGGAACAATTTGTAAGAATGGAGGATGCAACACATCATATGAGGGGCCACAGAGTAACAGTAGTATGTGCACATACCATCCAGGCTGCCCAGTGTTTCACGAAGGGCTGAAGTTTTGGACCTGCTGCCAGAAAAGAACAACAGACTTTGATACATTCTTGAGTCAACCAGGATGTACCACAGGCACTCATAAATGGTTTAAAGAAGTAAGTTTTATCATCATCATTCATCATCATCCATCATCATCATATCAGCTGATGGATGCCCACTTCAGGACATCAACTTTTCGTGGGGAATATATGACTGTTATTATTCGGTAATGATCATTACTATACATGACTTTAGCGGCACAAGAAAAACAAAAAAATGAAAATCATTGTAAAATATGTTTCTTTTCTTTCACAATAATTTTTATATTTTTATAGTTGTTACTAAGAGTAAGAGAAGGATGGGAACTGTTTCTCTTGATTTTTGAGGTTATGACGACAGTTACAAATGTTGGAAAGGCATCACACCACATCACATCACACTAATATATAAATGCGAAAGTTTGTGCGTAAGTGTGTATGTAAGTGTCTATGTTTGTTCCTCCTTTGTGCAGTGGCTACTGAAGATATTTGGCTAAAACTTGGAATGGAAATAGATTTTACTCTGGATTAACACATAGGCTACTTTTCATCCTGGAAAAATCCATGGTTCCCGCGGGATTTGTCAAAAACTGAATTCCACGCGGACGAAGTCGCGGGCGTCCGCTAGTTTACAATAAATAAATTACTTACAAAATCTACACTACCTATATTAATATCCAACTTATTTATACAGCCTTTCTTGATGTGTACTGTTTACCAACAAAGAAATTAGAAATGAAGGCAGAAAACAGATGTCATTTCATAACTTATTTATTTTAAATTATGTTTGAATTTTTTATAAAATGTTATATAAAATATATTAACAATTCTAATAGTTCTTAGCTTATTAATCAAATTTATTTTCGTTAATTTAGGAACAAGTTAATTATAATTATAATTAGGTGTGAAATGACTAGTGATTTATACCCTCATTTTTTAATTTACAGAGTACTCCAGCAGGGACTATGAAGTGTCGCTGGGACTGGCATCAAACGCCGGAGTATGTGATTGTCAGTGTGTATGCCAAGAAATATGACCCATTCGCCAGTCACATTAAAGTAAACCCTATTCGCCTTAACACAAAGTTGATTTTTCATGAAGAAGGAAATGCAGTATTTGAAATAGATCTTGAATTAAGAGGAGTAAGTTATAAAAAACATTTTTTTGGGAAAAGTTTATCTATAAATTATGTTAAGCAGGATTTATATTTGTCTGACTTGTTATGTAGTGACACATCAGAACAGAATCGGTTTCATACATTTTGTATGTGACGCATCAGAAGCCATCATGATATGTCACAACACATAAGTTTAAATGTTGCCATACAAAATGTATGATACTGATTCTGTTCTGATGCGTCATGTCATGTCACGTCAGACAAATGTAAATCCGCCCTCGCACATAGTTGGAGAGTAAAGTAATTATGAGATGAGATGAGAGATAAGAGAATGAGAAACCGTAGTTCGTATCATGCTGTACTAATTTCCTTTTTTTTGGACAGCTTACCTTCATCTAAATTCATCCATCGCCACTGCTAAGTAGATATGCACTTAAAATAGGTTAGATCTGTGCATTTACACCTATTCTATTCATAATCATATGTTTGTGGTATTGTAGGGGTTAATATCTGGATTTACGTGACCAATTTTGAAAATTCATTTACCATTAGAAAGCTTTGTTAGTTGTGAGTGTCATAGGCTATATTTTATACCCGTATTTCACACGAACGAGAACTACTACTAGGCTAGTATATAATAACAGATTTATCATGTCAAAAATCTGATTTTTACACTTGTTTTAGGTAATTGATGTAAGCAAAAGCAGTGCATCTATGACAGGTTCTAAAGTAGAAATAAAACTAAAGAAAGGCGAGCCAGGTGCTTGGAGCAAGCTAGACTTCCCGAGACAAGCTGAGCCGAAACCTGAACCACAGAAACCTGAAGAAGACCAATTAGAAGATGATTCAGTAGACTTGTCTACCGTCGA
Organism: Bicyclus anynana; assembly: GCF_947172395.1. Taxonomy (NCBI): domain Eukaryota; kingdom Metazoa; phylum Arthropoda; class Insecta; order Lepidoptera; family Nymphalidae; genus Bicyclus; species Bicyclus anynana. The sequence goes on from NC_069091.1 coordinate 8,464,363, forward strand.
AGCCATCCATTCTATGGGGAAAGTGAATGTCACGGGTTGATACACAAATTGGACATCTGTGAAAATATTTATTATATTATGTACTGTTCCATGTGTTCTTTATTACTTAGATATTGTTTATTTTGTACTAGCGAACGAAAAAAGCTTCACAAGAAAACATTCGAATAAAGCTGCCGTTTGTAAAATGCCTTTTTATTATTTACTTTAATTAGGTATTTAGAATTTCGTAAGTAAAAATAGCACCAAATTCTTACGGAGCTTAACTTTGGTAAAGCACGTTAAAGAATATCATAAAATTGCAAATTTTGAAAAACTCGCAAAGGTCATGAAATTATAAATTACACTCGATCAAGTTATCAATATTCTCTTTCAGTGTGCTTTTATTCGAAACCCCACTGAGTATATTTGAAGAAATTCTGTTATTATTACCCATTTTCAATCCCCCGAGTTTTTAAACGGCTCAACCGATTTTCATCAAACATGTCTAAGAATACTCGCACCTTTCATACAAAAAAAATTACATCGCTTCATCCGTTCTGGTGCCACAGACAATGGTTAAAAATGTTTTGCAGTAATTTAAGACAGAGAATATACTATATAAATATTATACTTAGTTTACTATACGTACCTATATAGTTTACCATTACTATACTAATAGACTTGCCTTTCTTTTTGCTTAAGAAAACCTCAATCGGACAGCTGGGGATCGAACCCAGGACCTCCATGTAATTAATTCACCGCGCAAACCACTGCCTTTTGCACTACACTTATTGTCGTCAAAAAAAGAAAGTTCAAACTGTTAATATTTTTGATATGTTTCTATATGTTCTGTAGGTAGGTAGTTAAAATTAAGTATTTAGGATTTTTTTTTACTCTTTACAAGTTAGCCCTTGACTACAATCTCACCTGATTGTAAGTGATGATGCAGTCTAAGATTTGAAGGATCATGGGATTAAAACAACACCTTGAGTTGGATATGTTTGTATAATTTATGTTTGATTTATTTCGAACACATTTTAATATTCTATGATAAATAAGTACCTCAATGGCAACATTTACAGGTTTATAACACTAACATGACTAGTAACTTGACTAGAATCATAAATTAAATCTAATTTACAATGTTTCTGATATAATTAAAAGTATTAATTAAAATTCAATATTAAGAAATAACAAGTCAAAACATATTTACAGGATTATTTTCTTATTTTTTATTTACATTAAAATACTTCATAGTCTAGAATGTGAACGATTTACACTTATATATTAGTTCTGCACATATTTTAATTTTTTTTTTGGAAACAATTGTTTTTGAGTAGGTACAATTTGCAGTAAGTATATCTTTATTATCCTGCATAAAGATGCTTGATGCTTTTCTACAACACTGTTTTTATAACTTGACAGTGAGAGTTTAGAATTCATCTCTATCTCTGATATCTACAGTATCGTTATTCTACTCATAAATCGTGTTAGACTTAGAGATAAAGACAAATTCGAGACTCCATCTAGTTGTAAAAAAATCGGTTGTCTGTAAAGTCGGTTTACTGACGATAGTTTAACGTGACATACTTAGTCATAAGAAATTGCTGATGGAATGGTTGCATTTTTCAAAAGAAAATGTTCGTTTTTCTAAATCTTCATAGACCAGAATATACTTTATTTCTTTCGAGTGTGCAGCCGGCTCCATCGAACTATAAGACGCTGTCACGTCAAAAATCGTTACAAAATTGGAGAAGAAATTTTTAATTTTGTAATTTTGTGTTTTGTAACCGTATACGTAATTTTGTGTCTAGTTAAAAATCTTATTCACGTCGGTGATTCAGGTAGACATTTTTGAGAGACCGAAAGCAAAGGTGCGCTAAATCAGACAACCATCAATATGTTGAACACATGACTTAGTGCCTCCGCACACGGCACCTACGGCAGAGCCACAAAACGCCGCCACCGACCTCTTCACTGTAGTTTCCATACATTTTATACTAGCTAACGCTGCGTGATTTCACCCGCGTGGTTCCCGTTCCTGTTGCATAATATATAGCCTACAGCCTTCCTCGATAAATGAGCTATCTAACACTGACAGAACTTTTCAAATCGGATTAGTACTCGTAGTTCCTGAGATTAGCGCGTTCCAGCAAACAAATAAACTCTTCAGCTTTATAATATTAGTATAAATTAGGTATATCTTCTCGCCGCATACGCTTGACGCCGGTGGTCGCTACACGCTACATGCTGCTTCTAGCTTTAAGTGTCGCGGTTTCTGATTGTAGCTTAGCTTACTTAGGTATGAAAATTGATACAGTTAAATATCAGCTAATATATACAGCTTCTTATGGTGAAGAGCAATGGTCAGTTGACGAGGGTGGCGGCGGCTGGAAGGCAGGTGTTGGTGCTGGTTGCATCCTGTACATGTCGTGGAGCAGCGTCGCCACGGAGACGTCGCCCACCGTCTCGCGAAACAGCAGTAGTTCTATGGAACGAGCCCGCACCGCACGTAGCGATGGCAACAGCAGGAGCAGACGGCCAAATCTGACAAACGTAATAGAGATGATCACTAATTCCTGTCAATTCAGTGACGGATTTACTAACAGCAGTGGCGTAGTGGCACTGTATCAAAATTAGTTAATTAGTTGGGGCCCAAATGAAGGGTAATGATTCCTCACAAAAATTCTCGCTTAAAATAAGTATGACAGTGACTTAACCTATTCAACGAATATTTTAAATATTTTAGATCACATAAACTGCACATACTGAACCTACAATATCTACTAAAATCGTAGTATAAGAAGTTCAGAGGTCAGGTAAGGACGGCTTAAATCGAACAACCTACAGGAAGCAAACTTATAGTAGTGAGTCCGTAGCGAGACAGAGATCAGCGTAGTGGGTCTAAATACTCAAATCATCGTGAGAGAATGTCTGTGTAATGAGACATAAAATTAGGCAGATAGATACATGATTTTAAGAAATATGCTGATAAAACGACAATTTTTTAATAATTTTTTTACCAACCTGGTAGGTTGCCGCGTGTATCTTGTTCTAACATAGTCCGCTAAAATGCACTGCGCTTGGTCTTGCAACATTTCAACTGGCTGTGTTTCGCTAAGTCCAGGTGTATCTGAAATGATAATAGGTTCCTACTGCATAATACTGCATTGTTCCAGCTGAAAATCAGATCTCCATGTCCTATTTTTGATGCTGAGCTGGGGTTATGTTCAAGGTCATTCCACACATCGCAGGGTATTGTCCTGGATGTCTTGGTATACTGGAGATATTGTGATGTGTGGCATAATTTTGAAATAAACGCATTTTTATTTCTTACTTTCATGAGGTATATACATACCTATACCTAAAAGTATTTTAATAAATAAAATAAAATAAAATCTGTTTATTGTATTTTAATAAATAAAACAAAAAAAAATCTGTTTATTTCAGGTCATTAACCCATAATATAGGCACCCAGCTACCTATCTACAATATGTAGGTACGTGGTAACTGGTAACTATGTCTACGTCCTACGTCTTAAATTAATTTTAGTTGTAACAGTCATCGATCTCTTATTAAAAAGTGGATGCACAATCAGCGCCCAAAAAGGCCTTTAGGTATAATTTTCTTTACCAATAACCATAATAACCAATTCTAAAACTGTCAAAGCAAAATTGGCCAGTTTTTAAGTGAAATTTTCATGACTGTGCGTCCTTATATTATAAGAGGTCAATGGTAACAGTAATGGAATAGTAACTTTGGGTGTAGATTTAGGGGATCCCTTTAAAATACATGGAGCATGTTCTCCATACCCACACTAAACAATTTATGATCAAATTACAACATAAAATATTATTAATGATTAAAATAGGTACTCTCTACCACCGGTTAAAAAAGGCAGGTTATCGTAATTGTATATTGATGATTCAGGAAACTTGGAACACAAACCTGGTGAAAAAAGAACTATCGCCTTCATACAGCCGCATTCACTGCCATCGGGGGCAATTTGACGAAACCGGCAAAGGATTTCCTGGAAGCAAAACCAAATATTAAAAAAAAAACAAAATTAAAATTTATAAATAACCCACTACGGTTGAAACTTAAAAGAAAAGGGATAAGAAATTTGGGAATAAAAAAAAATGTCTTGGGAATAAAAAATGTTAGAATAGTGCGTGTTGCTAGTGATAATTCTGAGTCTTCTTCTTGGTCGCTAACTATACATATTGTGTCTCATAAGAAAGCTCAGAGTCACTACTATGACTGGAGCTCGAGCCCACCACGCTGCTCCAAAGGAGGTTGGCGGTCACTATCAGTCTATTAAATGCAAAAGATAGGTACCTAATGACTGGGAACTGCTAAACGTGCTTTCCAAGATACTTACACCATAAGGTAGGTAGGTACACCAGAAATATTCGAGTAACACCATTAATTTCCCGATTCCGGACTGACAACTTTTTATTTGGATCGTGCTGCGTTGCAAGAACCAGCTCATGACTAAAGGCCCCGTATAGGTTCGAAACTAGTCGGACATACTCCGACGTTGTATCACGTGAATTTTAGCCGTCAATAAACTAGTGTTTTAGACAGTTAAAAATGCGCTTACTTGTAAAGTATTAAGCTCTAGATCTGCCAGCGGCTCGGGTGGAAGCCTGGCTCGGGCGGCGGGCGCTGCCAGCAGCGGCGCCAGGTCCCAAGGTGCCGACCACTGCGCCAAATGCAGCACGAACAGGTCCTTCCACGCCGCTCGCAGCAGCACCAGTTGGTCACTCGCCGCTAGCGCTTGGAACGGTGCCAAGCAACGCACCCAGCGCACCGCCATGAACAAGAGTCGAGCGCTTGTCTCCTGAGGATACAAAACTTCCTATCAACATCTAAAGGTTAATGACTAGGATAGCCACTATATTTACAAACATGCGGACGTCCGCAACTTCGTCCGCCTTTAGATCTCCTTAATCTAGCTCTCTCGCAAAGTACCTAGATTCTTAGCGGACGTCTACTAACTATGAACTATCTTCCCTGCTAATTTCAACTTTGTTCGTCAAGCGTTGTTTCAAGATATCGTTATGAACTTTCGCTTATATACGAGTATACTCGTCAATAGTTTGTACGAAATGGTGAATTCTTTGTACCACAGGTTCGCAACGAGACCTCGCGGTAAGCAGTGCATTTTTGCATTTATAAACTGCACGCCTCCAATCATTATCGACATCAATATCAGTCATCCAATAGGTATTATAAATATGAAAGTAAGTTTGTTTGTTTGTTATTCCGTCACGATCTAACTATAAAAGCGACCGTCATGATACCGAGTCGGTACAATCATTGTTTATGTAGGTAGATAATTAAAATAATTTAAAACCAAATTTATTTCAAAACGAAACTTGGAAAAGTAAATTGAACTAAACTGTAGTACATAACAGGATGTAGGCGTAACAAAGTCAACACCGCGAAACGAGGAATAGGCGGGGAAAGTCAAGTGAAGGCGAAAAGTCACCCCTCGGCCGCCCAATCGCGACACCGCGCCCGCCCTCGAGTCAAAAAGACAAACCTATCTACTCGTAAGTTATTACATAGACCCATCACAGCGACTTGTACTTAACGATTATATTTATATTTGAGAAACGACAAGTCCCTCACCTTACGACAACAGAACATAAAAAAACGCTAAAGTCGCTTTTTGTGCTTATGACGGTATAAAAATAAAAGTGATGTGTTATATTCTCTGAAGTATTATTACCAACCCTAATACATCATCGTATTCTTAATGAAATTTTAACTCAATAACCTGACCAGCAGCTGAAGTGGCAATGGGCGGGGCACATAGTGCGAAGAACCGATGGACGTTGGGGTCCCAAAGTGCTGGAATGGTGACCCCGCACTAGTAAGCGCAGTGTTGGCCGACCCCCCACCAGGTGGACTGACGACATCAAGCGAGTCGCAGGGATTCGTTGGATGCAGGTGGCTCAGTATTGTGATGTTTGGAAGTCCCTACAAAAGGCCTATGTCCTGCAGTGGACGTCCATCGGCTGATATGATGATGATGATGATGAACCTGACCAGACCAATAGACAACAATTTACGTGTTTGAACCTTTATTGAAACAGTTTAGTCTAGAACCATCAATGAAAACATTTAATCATATAAAATATTTATCTGCTATAAAAACAAATACAGACATCAAGAAAATGATCAAAAACTAACTATGAATTTCAGCAAAATCGTAGACTCGTAGCACTACGTCGTAGAGTCTACAAGACGGTTATTAGAGTTGACGCAACTTTCTTGGTATCTACACTTAGGATTACGTAGGCGTTCTACATCGTAAACTCGTAGAGCTTATAGGCGTTTTGCTAAGTTCTGTATGTGTATTTGTGTGACTCAAAGACTTGTCCTAATTATAACGCCATACCAGGTATAATAAAATCTTCTAGAATTACTATGAACCGCTGCAATAAACATTAAAGAAATAATTAAATTTTCTCACTTGTAACAATTCCCAAGTAGGTGCGAGCGGAGTTCCGAAGGCATTTGGTGGTGGGCGCAACAGCGAAGGATCACCCTGTAGTTGCAACTGCTTTGCGCTCCACATCAGTTCCTAAAAAAGTTTTGGTCATTTAAAAATTCTTCAGGAATTCAGTTATAACGTAAGACCAATAAACCCAATAATATTTCCTGCTCAAATTTGTTTAATTTTTTTAAAAGGGCAACTATTGCGTTTCTTGCCAGTTCTTCGCAGCAGAACCAGCCCTCCGAACCGGTGGTAGAATCTTTACAAATAGTCAACTGACGTGTCAAAAGTGCACGTAAACTGAGCCTACTTGAAATAAATGAATTTTAAATTTTGTTTGTAGTAATTGGTGATATTCGGACTTACAAAAATTATACTTTTCTGCCTTGTTAACCCACTGGTTAGGTATGTGGTTTCGGATTCTGGTTCGAATTATGGGTTGATCGATATATAAAGTTCAGTTCAGTGAAGTTCAGTATAACGATCAACCCATGATTCTCACTCAATTATATCTTTAAAAAAAAATTAGTAGAAATATTATACAAAGGTAATGTTTGTGTAGGATTATCATTGGATAATCCTATTATATATTGGATATATATATATTGGATACCGATTTTAAAATTCGTTTACCAATAGAAATCTACATCTTCAACGAATAACATAGGCTAAATTTCAATTAAAAAATCACGTCAAATCATCGCTCCGTTTTGCCGTGAAAGACGGACAAACAAATAGACAGACACACACACTTTCACACTAAAAGTATGGATGTAGATTCAATGACTCACTTGACATTTATCACTGGACATAAGCATGTGCAGCAGACCCGGCGGTGGCGGCGCGAGGAAGGGGTCTGTGATGAGCGGCAAAGGACTGACGGCGCCCGCACCCCCCGCGTTGCTCGACCCCGCGGACGATGCCGTGCTCAGCGGGGCCGATTCGGTTATCCCGCTAATGCTAAACTAAAATAGAAAAATAAATATATAACAACCCCCTCTGTAATACGCAGAAACTGCGTAAACGTTAAAAAATTAAAAGAATTTGAATAGATAGTCTTTGTTTCAAGGAATTCCCGATTCTAATTTAACCAATAGTTAGTTCCGTTTACCTCCTTTTACCTCCTTACTTTTAAGTAGTAAAACATACAGAAATTAATGCAATCTAGCGGGCAGAAATCGACAACGATCTCACGGTGATGTCTGGTGCCTTTACATTATTATTATCATTTATTATCTGTCTGTGCTTTGAAGACGTAATTGAGGTATTTACCCAGCACGGGTGAGTTAGCTTCCTTTACACTCATTATACATGTAAAGATCTTGTTTAATATATTGTTTGCAATTATTAATTTCAAAGTTAAACCTTACAGGTAGCTGAGTTTATCAAGTGATCATTAAGTGATTTTGTGAAAAACTGTTCTATAATATAAATTGTCTATTCCAGAATGTAATCTACACCTTTGTGCCAATATCTACTTATACCTATTCGTTCAGACTGGATTTAGGAGTGAGGACAAAAGCGTCAGCTTTGACGTTCTGTGGGTACGACAATAGTACAGCAGGCGGGGATCGAACCACGACCCATTGGTGATGACTTCGTTACCTTAACCATCGAGTTTACAAGTTAGCCTTGACTACAATCTCACCTGATGGTAAGTTATGATGCAATCTAAGATGGAAGCAGGCTAACTTGTTAGGAGAAGGATGAAAATCCACACCCCTTTCTGTTTCTACACGACATCGTACATGAACGCTAAATCGCTTGGCGGTACGTCCAAGCCAACCAGCCAGAGTTAATTAAGAAAACTTCAATCGGCCCAGCTGGGGATCGAATCCAGGACCTCCAACTAGTAAACCGCCGCGTAAAAAAAACACCGCGCATACCCCTGCGCCACGGAGGCCGAATTGCTATAATGCTAGACGATTATGCTATTAGGTATATATTAGGTGCTTTCTTCCAGCTGAAGTTTGGCGGTCATGTGTAGAAAACTCTTCCGGTCTTTTGCAATATTTTTAAGCTGTGTGTATGTTAACATCGTCCACTCTTTGACATCATCTATCCACTATATTCGCTGTCTTCCTGAATAATATAACTAGTTTAATATAATTTTCTAGACAATTTGACTCTACCTGGAAGTTGAACGGCTGTGCCAAAGCAGTGTAGGGCGACGGCGGGGACAGCTTGAGGGGATGCGGCTTGTGTGTGTGCAGCGACGGCGGCAGGGAGCCAAGCGCGCTCGGGTGCGGCTTGGGCTTGCGGGGACCGCGCTCGTGTTGTACCGCTGATACACAAACATTATAATGAATTATATATAGCTTTGACTAACACCTGAAGAAGCTGGGCTGTTGGATCGGATACAAAAGGCAGTAATCATTGAGAGACGGCGGGAACAGCTTGGGGGAATGCGGATGATCATCATCAATTCATCATCATCATCATCATCGTCGTCGTCGTCGTCGTCTTCGTCGTCCGTCGTCGTATAGTATAATAAGGATCTACTTAAGAACCAATAGACTTGATATAGTGCTATATTGACCGTTCAGTGCGTTGATATTAGGTACTATTTCACAGGAGATGAAGTCAACGATATTTTTATACTATACATATGTTACGTGCCTACAAAATCACCTCAAAAAGTGATCAAAATTTAGCTACTCTACTGAGCGCACACATGCACAGTTTTGTGTACTTACATCATACATTTATAGGTAGATATATAGTTTTTACACTCCCTGAACACACAACTCTACATTGTAGACAATATTTAGGTATTATTTGTTTAAATAATTTTCATTGTGCTTTTTTTTTCAACGATGAAATTAAGACAATCCGCCTTTGTTCCGATGCGTTAGTGACATCTATATTAATATTATAAATCCAAAATTAAGTCTGTCTGTATATCTGTTAACTTTTCACGACTGAACCGTTGAAGTCATTTGAATGAAATTTGGTGCAAAGATAAATTTGTCCTTGGAGCAGAACTTAAGCTACTTTTTAGCCCGTAAACATCCATTCTTCCCGCAGAATTTGTAAAAAACAGAAAATCACGCGTAGCCGCGGGCGTCTGCCAGTATCTAATATATAGAATCTTTGGATGAAGCTGAAAAGGAAAATATTAAAATACTTGAACCTTGCTCAAGAAATTACTGCCATGAGGAATGTTAAGTCAAATGTTATTGTTCTAATAATCGTTTCAGTCAACGGTCTTATAGCAAAAAACTTCGACCAACACCTCAAGAAGCTTTAGCTGGACGTTCACTCTTAAAATACCCGTTCTAAGAGCACACTATCACATTATTACATCGTGAGGTATTTAGACGAGATAGTGAAAATTTTTCGTTAAATATAATAAAGTGAAAACAGAAATTTAAATCCTATCCTAAATATTGGATAGAAGCAGGCATTACTTTGCGGAAGTTCATCAAGAATATGTAATGATTTATTTATTTTGCTATCATCAATTTGTAGAGTCAACATCTCCTAAGGATGGTCCGGTTTCGGGGTGAAACGTACGTAGAGAGTATTTTGTCGGACCTGGGTGACGTTGTCGCATGGTTCGTCGACTTTTCTCGGATGATAGTAAAATAAATAAATCATTATATAATCCTATCCTAAAGTCTTTTAGATATTAATTTAACAAGCGAGTAAATAAAAAGTTAAATTGCCAAACAAAGTAGACAGTTTTATTACAAATTGCAAGTTCACCGTTGTTGAACACGAGGGATTATAGAGCCGTGAACCGCTTACGTACAGCCGATGCCCCAGACCCCGATAAGCCAGGATCACGTCGCCTATAAGCCTGCATATCTATATGATGTACCTACCTACCCCACAGGCGATGTCCACAATGTATGCGAGTGAATAAACTATGACCGATACTTAAAAGTATTGACTTTTCATTATATGTAAATAAATTTTTACCTAGCACCACAAACTATTCATATAGTTTAAGAATATTAGAAACGACCTTAACCCATCTGTTTAATGAATGAAAAGTGATTTATATCAAATTAAGAAATTAAATTGTAGGTTGCCTCAAAAACACCTAGCCTAACTATCGTTGATGATAATAATGCTTAATAATAGTTTATCCAGAAAATTTTTAGTTTTAGTATTAGGGGATAATCTCTGGATCTACTGAAACGATTTTGAAAATTCATTTACCACTAGAAAGTCACATTATTTGTGAGTGTCATATGTGTGGCTTTAGCATATGACACTCACAAATAATGTTGATAATGAAGAAATGTATTAGTACATGGTTATCAATCTCAATGCACCGACCTAGGTGTAAGGGTGATGTACAATGCATCCTGGGTTAATTATTTATATCAAGTAGATATTCTTAATGTAATTTATTTATAAAATAACCCCAGATCAAAGAGCGTACATGAAACATTAAACAGTTCGCCAACATGATCAATGTGCACTTGCCCCAGAGTAATGACGTCACGCAATCAGCTTACCGAGGCTGAGTCCATGAGAATGCGGCTATTGTGTCCGCACATGGCGACGCCCGAACGCATACGTTCGTTCCCGCGTTCGTGCCGGCTTAAAGTGAAAATGTGAATAGTTACGGACGCTGGCCTGGCTTAAATACTGTTGAAAGGGGTACCGAATGCATATTTACTGTACGAAGATACCGAATTGGAAACACGTTTTTAGATTTGTAACCTAGTCTGATACCCTTTGATCTAGATTTAAGTGTTAGATCTATCGCACCTTTGTTTATGATTTCATCAACATTGATTTACACCACCTGGTCTCGAGCACCAACCGCTGGATGCTGGCAGCTCGAGACCATTGTATTTAGACTTCCAAATACAACGGCTGGCAGCTGGAGACCATGTATTTGGTGCTCGAGACCGTTGGTCGCTAGTTGCATCCTCTTGCATGTACTTACATGCAACTGCCTACGTCCAGCAGTGGGTGTCCATCGGCTGTTGATGATTATGATGGTTTACACAACTGTATACCACCGTTTTGGTGGTATAGTAGGTCTTAACCTTATTAAATAAAACCATCAAGCCTTACCAATCATGCGCTTTACAACCATGGTTTAGTGCGTTGACTAAAATTATAAAGATGCGAGGTAAAAAAATCTCAAAGCTTTTCAACCGTGCTTCTCATCACTGAGGGGTTGTGGTTCGATCCTCGCCCCATTAATCTATTGTCGTACCCACTCCTAATACAGTTTTTCCAGACTAGTTGGATGAGAATGGGAATATTGGTCATTTTTAAGGTGTGGCAAATATTCTTTTAAAAAAACAAAACCAGTGTATCTTTGACCAGTTTTTGTCTAGGTTCGGTTCTGCTATAAAGTTATGAAAAGCCGACGGCCGCGATATGAAGCCGTCGGAGTTTTTCGAGCATTTTACATTCTTATATCACATATTTAAAAGTTTTCTTCGCGTTTATTATGCCTCACGGTACAATGGTTAATTTTTTGTAAAGTAAAGAATTAGGTAGTAACAATTGTGCTTTATTACTTACTAATTATTTTTTTATAATTAATTTAGAAGAGTATAACTAGTGAACTTTATACTCTTAATAGAAATATGGAGTACCTGCCTACGTACCTAGCTACTGAGTCTGACGAAAAAAATGTGTCGATGTATCTAAAGATTATGTTTGGTGTATATTGCATTGTATTTCTATCCTGCAGCAGATCTTTTAGAGTTTCTATCCTTAAGCAGATCTTTTAGAGATTTAAACATTGCTTTTAAAAACTGTCTTCCAAAATGTACTTATGTACTTATGTTTTTGTTCTGCTAGGCTATATAGCATTTGCTTTTTGACTTAAAGTAGATCACAACCTCTGAGTAAACACTCGCTTACTTATAACTATTCGTATGTGGGGCCCACTATACGCAATGTAACAAATGTTAACCTTTGTTTATAGGGCGAGTGTAATCCCAAATAGAACACGTGCTTTTTTCTCGGCTTCTTCCCCGGCACGCTAACTTCTTATGTTGGTAAACTCGACTTTAATAGTTCTAATTAAGGTCTGAAATCCCTTAAATCAGTTTTGCTGAAGGGACTCTCAAGCCAAGGGGCTTAGTTACGGTATGACGCGGATGAGCGAGATTTTAATTACTTGTTAGAATTGAAACTAAGTAAGTTTAGTGTGTTGAACGTTTTTTATGTCTATGTAGACAGATTCATAGCGCGGCGTATTTTTTTTCGTCTTTCGCTTTGTCAAACGTTTCAATTCATTATTGGTCGGTCAGATTATGCCAAAGGTTAATTTCTGTTCTTTGGGAACATTTCCGTGTGAAATTACCCTTATGACTTTTACTTTACGTAGCTCCCTTACAAAGTACTACGTATAAGACGTGAAGGATTTTCGTATAATACAATCATCCTATATTTACTAGGAATGAAATTTCCAAAAATAACATATTTTGATTTATATTTAACTAATTCGAGCGAGCTAGTCACGAAGCTGAAGTGGCAATGGGCAGGCCACATAGTTCGAAGAGCCGATGGACGTTGTTTCCAATAATACACTGTAATCTTTGGTTTGGGGTCTCAAGGTGCTGGAATGGCGACCCCGCACCGGAAAGCGCAGTGTTGGTAGTTGGCAGGGAGCCGCTGGATGCTGGCAGCTCGAAATCGCTGTGCTTGGAGATCCATGCAAGAGGCCCATGTCCAGCAGTGGACGTCTATCGGCTGATAAGGTAAGGTATTTAACTAAAATGTGATCCTTGATCAGTATATAGTTACAGTTTATAAGAAACTTAGAAGTCAGCCGAACCCCTATTCCCATTATACCTATTTTTATAAATTCACGAAACACGTTTCCCATTAGGTATAGTTCTAGTAAGTTTACAGATTAATGCTTAAATAAATAGAAATATAACCCTCTTAGGGGTAAAGAAATTGAAAATTTTGCAACATTATGAAAACAAATCGCCAATCTAAATCGGAAACAGTCACAGACAATAAATAAGCCTTTGAATTTATAAATATCACAGAGTTACCTAATGCCCTCAACATTGAAAGAGTAAAAGCCCTTCAAAAAGACGCACTGAATCACATTTGGAAGGGAGATTTAACTTCAAACGTCTATCAGTCAAAAGCCCCCGCAGTATCGAATTGAAAGCAAACAAAGTGTATTTTTGCACAAGGTACGTTATAGCTGTTACAAAAACTGCGCGACGCATTGTTCTGTTAGCCCGCAGGCGGTGTGGTCGCGAGGTTTGATGGAATTAATTAGTTATTTACATTCAGTGTTTTTACATTCTCAAAATACCTATCGGCGAAAGGCCAAAGACTGGAGCTAGGAAATCCCTATAAAGCTTGCTGAAACGTCGGTTTATCAAAAGGTCAAGTTAGGCAAGCCTCTGATATGTTCGAATACGAGTATTATTAAGCTTTAATGGCGCCACGGTTAAGAGGCGGGATTGATATCCGAGAGGTCTAAAGTTCGGTCACTTATTTGTCATACCGAATCCTAGCACAATACATTCGCTGAGTTGTATGGGAAAGAGGTAAATTAGTCGATAGTCATATTTATGTCTACTTAGATTTTTGCCTTTTCGTATTAAATATTAATAATATATATAGTATTAATTTTTTATGAAACACGGCTTAAACTCATGTGATACAACGTCGGAGTATGCAGGAATCAGCTCATGACTAAGGGCCCCGTATGGGTTCGAAATTAGTCGGGCATTCTTCGACGTTGTATCACGTGACTTTTAGCTGTTTTTAACCGACTTTAAAAAAGGAGGAGGTTCTAAATTCGACGCGTATGTTGAAGGCGGACAGCGAAAGAAGGACTTTGAAGGCGGTGCCAACACAGTAATTCATTAACTAAAGCCGATTAAGTCATAAATAGGATTTTAAAGACCGTGGATCTTTCAGAAATGGCTTAAATTAATACGTCACTGGCTTTGCACCGCATTCAAAGTGATCAGAAGGTAGCACATGTGATGTTATTTTTCGCTTTTTAGTTTATTTTTGCGATTTTGAAGTCGGTTCAATTTATTTGTTTGTTTTTTTTACAAGTTACCACTTGACTACAATCTCACCTGATGGTAAGTGATGATGCAATCTAAGATGGAGGCGGGCTAATTTGTTAGGAGGAGGATGAAAATCCACACCCCTTTCGGTTTGTACACGACATCGTACCGGAACGTTAAATCGCTTGGCGGTACGTCTTTGTCGGTAGGGTGGTAACTAGCCACGGCCGAAGCCTCCCACCAGCCAGGCCTGGACCGATTAAGAAAACCTCAATCGGTCCAGCCGGGGATCGAACCCTGGACCTCCGTCTTGTAAATCCACCGCGCACACCACTACGCCACGGAGTCGCCAAAACGTTTTTCAAAAACGGCTCAAATTAATACGCACCTGGCTTAGCACCGCCTTCAAAGTGATCAGAAAGTAGCACATATTATGATGTTATTTTTCGCTTTTTAGTTTGTTTTTGTGATTTTGAAGTCGGTTCAATTTATTTGTTAAAAAGATTTTATTCATTGAGAGGTTATTGAGCATCATATAGGCTACTTTTTATCCCGGAAGGATCTTGAATCCGGAAAAACTGAGTTTCACGCGGGCGAAGTCGCTGGCGTCCGCTAGTTCTACTTCTAGATTTTACTCTGGATTAACACATAGGCTACCTTTTTCGCGAAAATTTGCGAAAACTGATGATTTTGATGATATGAATGTTTGTTACTCTTTCACGCCTCAACTACTGAACCGAATCAGCAGAAATTTGGTATTAAGATATATTATATAATGATTTATTTATTTTGCTATCATCAACAACAAAAACCGACAAAATACTCTCTACGTACGTTTCACCCCGAAACCGGAGCATCCTCAGGAGATGTTGATGTTGACTCTACAACGTGCAATTGCACGTTGTAGAGTCAACATCTCGTAGAGAGTAGAGAGTATTTTGTCGGACCTGGGTGACGTTGTCGCATGGGTTCGTCGACTTTTCGCGGATGATAGCAAAATAAATAAATCATTATATAATCATGATGAACTTCCGCAAAGTAACGCCTGCTTCTATCCAATATTAAGATATATTATAGCCTGGATTAACACATAGACTACTTTTTATCCCGGAAAAATCCATGGTTTCCGAGGGATTTGTGAAAAACTAAGTTCCACGCGGACGAAGTCGCGGGCGTCCGCTAATCAGTTATAAAGAGACTTTGTTCACGGAGTCCGTATAAGATGCCAGTCAACATCTGTAGTGAAGTGTAGTAGTAACCCACACCAGATTTCTTGGTGGAGGTGGGAGGGGAGTGGGCTAGGTAACTATGTATTGCAGCAGAGCCACCCGTAAATGGAACTTTGCGGTCGATGGCATAGTGATGTTATTTGTATCGATATTGTGATAGTTTTACTGAATAAACTCATTGTTAATTGGTTGTTTCATTGGGAAGGCCTTAAAATGATTTGAAAACACTTTTAATTGTTCTGAATATTGATAATGATGTTATCTGTTGAATTTTTAATCCAATATAGATTTTAGGTGTCTTGTATTAAGTTTAATATCTTAAATTAAGTAGATATATATATAATAGTAGATATATAAGTAGATATAATAATTGATAGAAGTGTTGAAACGTCTTAATATGAACCAGAGATTACTTTAAATAAAATTATTAAAATTTACTACTTAAACACTACTTTTGAAATACTTTTCTGGGATTTTCGTGCGGTTTATTACAAGTAGATTAAATCTATCTAGCAATTTTAAAGCTTTGTGAATTTCAGAAAATCACGAATGGCCACACTAAGTCGCGGATGGTCGCTAATGTCTATAAAATAAAATGTTTATTTACAGTAAGTTACTTATAAATCTATACTAATATTATAAAGAGGAAAACTTTGTTTGTTTGTTTGTTTGTTTGTTTGTTTGTTTGTTTGTTTGATTGTAATGAATAGGCTCAAAAACTACTGGACCGATTTTAAAAATTCTTTCAGCATTCGAAAGCTAAATTATCCACAAGTAACATAGGCTAAATTTTATTTTGGAAAAAAATAGGGTTCCGTAAGTTATTTGGGTTTTTCGGACACAAGGTGTAAAAAAATCAACCAGAAAAGTAGGATAGTGTTAGGTAGGAGTAGGGTAGGGGTAGGGGTAGGCTAGGTATAGGCTAGGGGTAGGATAGGGGTAGTGGAAAGTTTACGTCGAGTTTCACGCGGACGAAGTCGCGGGCGTCGGCTAGTAAATAAATATAATTAAACAATACTCATCACTACCTAGCCCCAAAGTAAGCGTATAAGCCTGTGTTATTGCTACTAAGATAGACGGTCGTGGTTTCAGAAAGCAGGTTCACTACCCACTGCGCCGTCACATAAAGTAGGTGTTTAGACGATAATCTCAGATGAATGTACCTAGATCTCAAGAAGAAATTGTTTGAGAATTATGTAATATTTTCATCGATATAACACATTGGCTGCATGCAGTAGACGCGGTGGGTAGCGGTGGGTAGCGGTGGGTAGCGGTGGGTAGAGGTAGGGTAGCGTGCTAGCGGCAGAGGGGTGTGATTAATGAGCCAATAATCCGCTGCTCGCCTCGTAGCCTATGAAAGCTTCACGAAGCCGAATTGGTGAATGGTCAAAAGGTTTATTGACCGCAGCCCAAGACGCAACTTGCAAGACGAGTGTCTTAGGCAAATCAATAATACTATTATTTGGGTATTCTCGACGATCTACACGAATATTACAAAGAGAAAAGCTTTTTCTACGAGTATACATGTTTGTAGCGGATAGGCGAAAGTGCTGGAGCGATTTTCTTAATAGAAAGTTACATTACCAGATTGATTGATTAATTTTCATGATTTTTTTTATTATTCTTTACAAGTAAGCCCTTGACTACATTCTCACTTGATGGTAAGTGATTATGCAGTCTAAGATGGAAGCGGGCTAACTTATTAGGAGGATTTATTTCAATGAAGTGGGTAGTGGGATGCTTTCTGCATTCACAGCCGTGGGTTCGATTCCCACAACTGGAAAATATTTGTGTGATGAGCATGGGTAGGTATTTTCCAACTGTGTCTGGGTGTATTTATTCAGTATATAATAAGTAAGTATATGTAGTATACAAATATGATAATATCCAATACCAAACCGATGTTCATGAAAGTGGAGTGGATCAATCTGGAAGTATACTCTTTAAAACAAAAAAAATATTTTCTTGGTATTATATAAAATTGGTTAATAAATGACGAAGTTATGAGGTAACAAATATAAAAAAAAAAACAACATACGCGTCGAATTAAGAACCTCCTCCTTTTTCTGAAGTCGGTTAAAAAACTGTGAACGCAAACGTAAACGCAAGTGTTTTCTCATCAGTGTGTCCACAGCTTTACCCGAGATCTGTTATTGAGAGAGCATGACTCGAAGAATCCTGACATTTGTTGCCCTTTGAGAAACATTCGTATCTACCAGGAAACGTCTTCACAAATATGTTAGGATTTAATTTACCGAGATGAAGAGTTTAATAATAAGGATTTTCTTTTAAAAGGAAGGGCTAAGGGAATTTGATCTAATTTCTTAAAACATTTCATAATATAAAAAACCATAAAATCATTTAAATGAATGCGACGTCGTCTAGAAAACGAAAGGGGTGTGAGTTTTCATCCTACTCATCATCACTTACCATCAGGTGAGATAGTAGTCAAGGGCTAACTTGTAGAGAAAAAAAAAACAACAGTAAACCTTTAGTATCTGTAAGTTAAGTTAAGTTACAGATACTAAAGAATACATAATAGTGCTTATACCCAAAACTACCTTAATTTGTTGTAAATACTAGTACGTTCGATTTTACAGGAACTTGATAATAATTAATAATATAATATAATAATAATTTTTAATAACTTTTTACATACATAATCATGCTTATAACCTAAAAGTACCCTAAATTGTTGTAGATTCCTATACAGCTATGAATTTCTACTACAACTATTTACTAGGTACAAAAACGGATATAAACTGATACCAAAGTTAATTAATATCAGAATGAAAACCAACCTATTACACTAATATGAATAAGTAGACACGGTGTTTTGAAACTGTAATTCGATTAAGGTTTATTTTCAATATCAACAGTATTAAACGTCCCGATACCGTGGCTCTATAGATGTGCTCCGAAATCATCGCGTGGAAAATATCCGGAGAACGACCCCCATGTCCCGACATTCGTTCCGACGTTAATTCCAGCCGCATTTGTTCCATTACATTTCCGACATAAAGTAGATACGCGTTTGCCGAATTGACTAGGTGGATGCGACCAGGCGAACCTGGGTAGACAGGGACGAAGCGAGAATTCCACCTGCGGGCGAGGGAGAGGCGAGATTAAAAGTGAGAAAGATGTATTCAGAAGTGAAATAGTCTGCTGGCTGAGCACATCATCATTAACGAGCCAGCGAGGGCGGAGGGCAGCGAAGAGGCAGGGGGCGGCAGGTGCGAGTTCCCAGGGCCCGGCACACCTGCGCGGGAAAGTATTCCTTACCGGCGTCGCCTTTAGAACATGTTTCCTTCAATCTTAGATTACCCGAGCACCGATCTCGGGAATATTTTCGAGTGCACTGACATAAATATGAGAAATATTCAAGTTTTTATTTCTGTACCTTCGACCCGAAGGTGTACCAGCTACCAGTATATGCACTGGTATAAAAATATGTTTTGACTGAGCCAAAAAACTTAAATTACAAGAACAAATCATGCACAAAAATTGTTGATATTCAAAATGTAAAGTTAAAACCTAAAGCTAGGGTTGTATATACATATTTAATTTTAAGCAAAGAAAACTGAACATATATTATACGAGATATTAATATAAAATATGGCTAAAGCACGTGATACAACGTCGGAATATGCAAAAACCAGCTCATGACTAAGGGCCCCGTATGGGTTCGAAACTAGTTGGGCATCCGACGTTAGTTTTAGCCGTGTTTTATCATATTTTATTATGAAATAACACTTACGATAGTTTAAATTCGAAAATATAGAGATCGGTAGGTACTTACTAACGCAAACCAGAAATTAAGATACCAACATGACCAATACTATATATTCAAAATATTCTGAAATAAAATGTTATGTAATTCACATGTCATACATGTGAATATACAACATTATAGTCATATATAAGTATGACTATATCTTGTATAGCCATACTTATATATGACTTTTGACTATGATATTATATTATAACTTATATACGTGCAATATTCAGATATTCAACATAGGAAATGGAGAAGTTATTCAAAATCATAAATCATAATGTTAAATTAAATAATAAATATTATTTCTTTTATCTTTCCAAAAGTTGACGCAACAGTGTCAACCGGCGGTAGCCGGCAGCAGTTTTTGAGCATCGAAGCCTGTTTCTGAAGTTGAGAGTGCACCACGATTTGTTCCCGCACTATAAATAACTTTGTTTGGTGTCCCGCTGCCGAGTTCCAGAAGTTGTTTCGAGTAGATGCCCGTATTATAAAATTATAGAAAGTTGTGATAATTGCATAAGTTTTTATTAACAAACTTAAATTAGCTTCACTTGTAACTAGGTATGTAAGAAAATCAAATTTGGTATCTTAATTTGAGCCACTTGCCGGTCTTCGATTAGGATGAAATTTTGCACCGGTGATATCGCTGAAAGTACCTTAATCCATATGTGTGTGCTAAGTATTGAAATAGTTAAACTTAATCGCAATATCATTATAATTTGGATGACTGATACATAAAATTAACCCTTAAAACTCCGCGATCCGA
This sequence comes from Bicyclus anynana, assembly GCF_947172395.1. Classification (NCBI taxonomy): domain Eukaryota; kingdom Metazoa; phylum Arthropoda; class Insecta; order Lepidoptera; family Nymphalidae; genus Bicyclus; species Bicyclus anynana. Next base: position 8,484,593 of record NC_069091.1, read on the forward strand.
TTGAATATTACAGCTAATTATTATTAATACCAAAAACCAATTACGACTAAACCTCAACAAATCCACTCATCTGTAATGCAATTAACCCCCCATTGCAAAGCAGAAATTAATTAACTACCGCGCAAGGTAACAGAAAAAACACCATCAGTACCAGATGGAGCAGTTTATCCCATTATAACATTTTATTTTCGTTAAACTATGACCGTGCAATAATTTGTTCACGCACGACATTGAAATTAAATTTGATGGGAGGATGGGATCACTCTGGCCGAGCGAGGGTTGAATCACTTATTGTCATAATATTGGTAATATTTCAGAAGGTATTGAGGACGGGGTATTAAATCGGTGAATAAATCACATAATCGGATCGAATTTGTCCTCGATTTACGTTCCTTTTCGTTTTATTGTGGTTACATAATACATGGTTCAGTAGGATTTAAGTAAACAAAGTAAGAAAGGTTAGACCAACGTTTAAGGGTTGTTGAGGTATACGTATATCTTTATAGTATAAAACGAGGCTTTTGTTATCTTTTATAAGAATATACTTATTTAATAATATTGCATACTTTATAGTAATTGGGTCATTAGTAAACTTTATTGACTGTTTCATGTGGTGTAAGAAACGTTTACATTTAAAAATGATTCTAAACCATACAAAGTTTGATTTCAATTTTTTTTTTATACTTAATAACATAAAATTGATAATTTTGAAAGACTCCGAATTTCATGTAATTATTAATCACACTCTCGATCAAGTCATCAATATTCTCTTTCAGTGCGCTTTGATTTGAGACCGCACTCGTGTATATTTGCAGACATTCGGTTGTCCTTCCCCACTTGCACCCCCCACAATTTTTAAACGGCTCAATCGATTTTCAAACATGTTTAAGAACACTCGCCCGTAGTCACCTTTAGTACAAAAAAAAAACTAAATTGAAATCGCTTCATCCGTTCGGGAGCTACGCCACAGACAGTCTGACAGACAGACAGACACGTCAAAATTATAACAGCCCTCTGTTTTCGTCGGGGGTTAAAAATATATCACAAATCAATAAAAATACATATTTGCCCTGAATATAAGTGAAATAAAGCGAGAACACTACAATAATTCGCGCTTAAATGTATCTTTACAAGCATTACTAATTTCACAATAATGTAAAATGAGTTCCCCTAATTCACAGCTCCCCTCGCGATTGCCGTGGTCAGGAGAGAGAGGTGTTGAACACGTGTTAGGATCCTACTCACAAACTATACCTTCGCTAGGAGCCACGATCTATTCAATTCGTTACGCTCCCGAAGCGTAAACACGCAATGGTTTTGTGAGAATGAGTAATAAAATTTAAGGGTCAAATAAGATTAATGCTCTGCATAAAGTGTTTTACTTCACATTAAATTATAACCGTGTTATTTTAGGATGAGTTACAGATCATTTTAATATTCAATATTAAGGGTGAATTGGACCTTAATAAGTAAAAGAAAAAACATCACTGAAATAATAGTTCATCCTTAATTACAAGATTTAAGCAACGTAACGAGAATCAACGTTCGAAAGGTATCCGAAAGGACGTGTATAAACAGAGAGTGAAACGGGAGAAAAGGTTGCTTTCCAATTCATTACAGTTTAATACTCTTTTTACACAAAAGAACTTCAGAAAGGTAAGCGAGCAGTAGATTCGGAATCTCGCGCGCGAACCGTTAAATTAAAAATAAATATTGTGAAACGTCAGTATGTTACGGGCGGGCGGGAAAATTCCAGGGGAAAATTCGGAAAACGTCACGACGGCCGGTGTCGATTCGCTGTGCGGGGGCGGTGCGGGTAAGGTGAATCTTTTTGTGAAGTGGAGAGAATTAATTTAACCCGCTGCGGGGTAACACGACATGGCGGTAATTGAAAAGTTTGCCCCTTGTCGGCCGCCGCGCGCCGCCGGGCGCGTCTTAGCGACACTTCGCTCTTTTACAACATTTTATGATAATTGCTATGAGTTATTCATACCTATTTAATTTGCTTTAACCGAGATTGTTATTTTATCTAGCCAACAAAAATCTGTCACTACTGAAACTTGTAAAACGAAGATGTATGTTTTTCGGAAGGGTTATGTATGTATGTATGTATGTAATATTCATTATTACCTCATATCTTCCAAACCGCTGAACGGAAATACGTAATAAATATATCGTTAGATTACAAAATACGCGGGGCGGATGATTAGGTGCGTGCAGGTTAGGCAGTCGGGCTTTTTAATTTTTTTAATTATTTGTGTAATTTTTGGAACTCTACATTCAGGTACAAACTCGTAAGACTTACCAACTCATAATCATAATTTATCACTAGTTTTTCTTATTTAGAGTTTAAATCGTTTCATAATCTTTACATTTGTTCTCTATATATTAGTTCCACAGAAGTGTCCATAGAATCAATATTTATTGATACTTTTTCGATCTCATTGTATAGTGTTCATTCAAATTTACTTTTTCCAATTTTCCGTTATTCAAATAAGCACTTTTTTAACGATACTTACTTTTCATACGGATGTTTCAAAAAGTTTTTTCTCAGTGTATTATAATAATAAAACAAGATCTCAAAAACTAAATGCCTAATAAATCAAAAGAAATAAATATTTCTATCAAAATTCAATTAGATTTCCTTTGGTGATTGATGGAAAAATCGTAAAAGTTAAACTCTCAGCGCTTCATTAGGAATTCAAGAAGATGTCTTCAAAAGGCGAATTGTTAACTTTAAAGAATAAGTAGTAGCTATTTGATATACCCTTTAACTTTTTCCCGACTCTCATAAAACTTTTCAAAAAGGCGGACTCGTTGGAAATCGATTTAAAATTAATTCGCAAAAGTTAAAGTGGGGATTACGGCCATTTGATCGGTTTACGATCAGTGAATACGTTTCACCAGTATCAATTCGTCATCTATTTGATCTGCAAATTGAAATTATATTACTTGGCCTCGAAGACTGAGTTTTTATATTCGTTATATTATGGAAATTGCCTCATTTAGTCAATTCAGTTCAGATACAGATCCCACAGCAGGCAGAAGGCACCTTTAGTATCAGAGCGGTGTCAGTTATCTACTGTCCATCCAATTAACGTCTTGTCTTGTCTAAGTTTTTCATTACATCAGCTGAAAAAGAAGAAGAAGTACTACTACTACCTATTGCCTCCCTATGATACCAAGTCTTTTATAGTAGCGTATTTTATATTGTTATTCTTGAAGGTGCCTATACCTTTGCCTACCTACTGCCTCCTTTTGATACTGAGTCTTAAGTACTTTCGTAGCTCGGCACTTAGGCTGTATCGGGATTCTTGATGGAGTATATAGGCAAAGATACGTACGGCCTCCCATACTAAGTCTTGTATAATAGCGTAAATAAGCAGTATCAAGATTTAGGATGTAATAGGTTAAGGATAGGTACCTTAAAACCCTACTGCATCTGTTACGGCCTCCCATTGATACCAAGTTTTTTATAGTAGCGTATCTCAGCATTATCAAGATTCTGGACGGAGTAGGCACCCTGATTAACTTACTGCCTTCTTTAATCCTTTAAGTCTTGTATAGGATTTACGTAGTCCAGCAGTATCAGGATTAATGCCGAAATAGGCAAAGGTACTTTACTGCCTTCGATTTGTATTAAGTCTTCTATAGTAGCATTCAGGATGGATTAGGCAAGGGTAGCTGAATCCCATTCATTCTGAGTCTTGTATAGTTATTACATACGTAACTCCGCCCGATTTGTACTAAGTGTCGTATAGCGGCGTAGTTCCTCAGTACCAGGACGTGGGTAAAGCTCGTCTGCGGCGGGTAAGTTTCGTGAGGGCGTATAATTACGCGAGCGAGTAAACATATAAAGGTAATCCGGGTCGCGGCGGCACAAAGTGATGCTCGTGAATAATTTAGCGCCAGAGCACCTGCGGCGAGACCGCAGCCTGCTACCCGCCCAGGGCTGCGCTTAGCGAACTGGTTCGGTTATTATGAAGTAGTATAGTTGTGACAGAAAACAGACGCTCTATACTAGTCTACGCAGCTCTGGGCTTGTAACCATGTGGCACGTCCATTATATTTCTACAAACGCTGACGCCTTGAAAATTAAAATATTTAAAGGGAATTAAAATCATTGACACGTGATCCTGTTGTCCATCAGATCTGTCAAACGTTTTGTTAGTTTTCGTTAGCCCTCATTCACACGAGAGCTTTTTAACGGACGTTAAAAAGCGTTCAAATAGAAGAAATGCATTCCCTTCCTTCATTTAACTTCATACTATACATATTTGAACGCTTTTTTAACATATATTCAAAAAACTCTCGTGTGAAGGAGGTCTTAGCGTTTGTATAAAGAGAATCGACGTGCCACATGGCTACAGGCCTTGGTTCGGTTAACATGAAGTAACGTCGCTTTTTATAGTTTTTATAAAGCAGACGCTGTACTTGATATTAGGGAATAATCGTTGTCTATAGTAGACAATGATCATATATACTATAGATCGGTTACGTCCCTACAAAATCACCGCAAAAAGTGATCCGAATAATAGGCTACAACACTGAGCGCACACGTGCACAATTTTGTCTTTAATTCCATTATATATTTATGAATATATAGTTTTTACACTTCTTGAACACACAACTCGACATTGTAGACGATATTTGGGTATTATTTAAGCAAATAACGTTCGTTGTTGACCACAGCTAACATTTAGTTGACTATAAATTTCCTTTTTTGAGCGCCTAATTTTTCATGCGCTAGTCACACAACAGTATTTAATATCATTGATAGAAGAGGCAAACCCCATGTTATGTATGTCATTGTACAGTCCGCTGCATTTTACACAAGCAGAAGTGTAGGCCTTGGCCGAGATGATAGCAGCTTGTAGCGATACAAACTACTAAACGCAGTACTAGATGTGTAGTGCAATGGAGGCACCAACGACTTTGAGGTCCCAGAGCGTTGAGGATGGCCACAGAGGAACATTTAGTGAATAAGTTCCACATAGCCGGACTTCTCCCCCAGTAAGTCGTGTATTTCAGTAAGAGATTCTCCCCGTTACCAAAAAAAGTGTTAAATCCTTGAGTAGGCATGCAGCGCGAGTCCTGTTCTACATTAATGTCGTTAGGTCTGTTTTTTCACTGGCGAAGATATTTGGAACAGAAAAAATCCCAAAACGAAAATAATCCTTTGTTTCTATTTATATTTTCCTTTTATGATCGAGTGTCGATGAACTATCAAAATTTAAAATTTCAGCTGTTTTTTTTTTTAATTTACAGAGTTTTGTATTCGCAACCCTGCGCTAGTATTATACAGTTATCAGGAGCGCAGAATACTCAAAAGCTTTGTAACAGGAGATGGCGCCCGACTTGCTACCGACGCGTGGGATTCTATGAATATTCAATTATTCGCATTTTGCTAAGATTTAGATTTAGTTGGGCTTCTATGCATAAGTTATATTGTAACTATAAAGCTATTTTACATTTATTTTTTTATATATATAGGTTGAATAATAATTACTTTAATTAGATAGAAAATGTAGTTTTCACTTGAAAACAAGATAATTGGAGTGGAAAGGGGAATGTTAGTTATTATAAAAAACAAAATATTTATTTTCAAAGAATCTATGAAAGTACCTATAATTGTTTTATTTCAGAATAAAACGTATAGTATTATTAAAAAGAGGTAGAGTTTGTAATGTTTTTAGAGGGTAGAGTAATCTTTAGATCTACAAAACTGATTTTGATTTTTTTTATATCACTAGAAAGCCACGTTAATTGTGAGTGTCATAGGCTATATTTTTAACCGACTTCCAAAAAAGGAGGAGGTTCTACGTTCGGCTGTATGTATGTTTTTTTTTTTTATTTATTTATGTCCAGCGATAATTCCGTCATTTAAAGACCGATTTTGAAAATTCTTTTTTTTTAAATAGTTGTATTCGGGTAGTTATATATATAAATATGTGGGTATCTTCAACTCAAGAGTGTATGGAGATCTTATATGAAATGCGTTCCATTATGCACTTGACTGCATCATCGCATTCAGCTTACAAGAAGTAATTGCAGTCAAATGATAACAAAAATGTGATATTTTCAACATAACATAACATTACCTGAGTTGTCTATGGAAAACTCACGTATTTATTTACTGAAGTATATTCATCAGCAATAAATAAAAGCGACAAAGGTTGTCAAACACAATACGGTATTGGGGAATGGGAGTGACGTAATGACATGGGGTCGTATATTATGGCAATAGAACGGTGACGTCACATCAATCTATCGTGTCCGCCGTTTCATCGCACGGCTGGACAAAATAACCTGCCGCTAGCGTGATGAATATTCAAATTTCGAATATTTATGTATTAGGATGGAACTAGTGTTACTTTCGACCACGTAGAATATACAGTAGGTATATATTAGGAATATACGATATCGTTGGTTCCAATAACCAAATGAGGTGAAACGAAATGACGATCCGTTAAGCTAATTCAAATATCTAATATATTTAACGTTTTTCTATTATGACGGAACTCTTACAGGAAAGTCATTCATATACCAGCTAAAATAGTGTAGTTGACTCATATCAAATTTATTTTTAAACAATATTATTTTGTATTATACCTATATGGAATAAGGTTTCAGGATTTCATAGAAAATGTAATTTAAAAATTAACAATTTTTCCGAACGTCAAAAACGCTGTCGTCACAATGTTACTATATAGATGTACTAATAAACGTCAAACTAATTAATAACTAATTATTTGGACAAACACTAAACATTTGGATATGGTTTACGGGATGTCATGAAACTATAAATAAATATTGGCTTGTATTGTCAAAAAAATATTTAAAAATTGAAAAACCAAATGTTCACATTTGTTCACGTTTCAAAAAAATATGATATATTTTTTCAATTAATCATATTTATTGAAACAAACAATTAATATAAGACCAATTAAAAAAAGTGTCAACTAGCACATTACTGTTGGAGGATTTTCCAAATATGTATTCAAAAATCAATCTTATCTCAAAATTGCATTAAGTTATGATGCTCAAGCTTTCTCTGATCTGTGTTCAAAATATAAGTTTTTTTCTGAAAGTGAATATTAACGAATAAAGGTGCTAACGCTAAGCAAATTTTATATAATGAAAGCTAGGCTTGCGCTTGACTACAATAATTATGCTTGGTTGTAAGCAGTAACACGATCTAAGTTAAAGCTTGCTTGCCTAGAAGATTCACTCTTGCCTTGAAGGTATTTAAATTTAAACACAAAAAGTGGAATTATAACTTTTCCTAATTTAGAAAATATAAAATCCTACAATGACACGAATAATGTCAGAATTTGAACCCTATATCTAGCGCTCATTTGTAATAAATACAAGGCAATTTCAAAAGAGGTTTCAGTAGACTATGACGTAATACTTTTATGAAATACATTTAGTTCAATAGAATAGAAATACTGGACCCGCAGCGATTGTAATGAACATAAGTCTTTGATTGTATAGACTCAGGTATTATAGCCGTCCCAAACCTAACAGGATTTGCTATTGTACTTTATATAGCCTTCACAATAGCATGTGTTTATAGGTTTTAGAAACGATTTTCAGAATAGAATCGTGTAAGATAGTATAATATATTTTTTATCTGAAAATATTGTATTATGTTTAACCGACTAACAAAAATAGATTGTCAATTTGACGCGTACCTATTTTATATTTGTTACCAATGATAGTCGTGACGGTATTTTTTTGTATTGGTAAATTAATTTTTACATCTTAATAACTAAAAAAAATATGTCAACTAATAATAATTGACTTATTAATTTAATTTATTATGAGACTGTGAAACGTCGGAGTATGCCCGACTTCGATTCCACACAGAGCCCATAGTTATGAGCTGGGTCTTGCAACGCGACACGATCAACTTTTTTTTTAATAATATGACACACGTGATAGTTTAAATTCTTATATATAATCATACAGGAAATTGTGTTTTATATTCGAACAGTTGAAGGCCAACTAGCCCCCAAAGCCACCAGGATCCAAACTCCATGGATAGTTGGCAGTTGCCTACCATACTTAATTATCTAAGGTTATATAAGGTATGCATTGAGCAGGCAATCTTTTGCCTTTTACAAAATACTAGCTACGCTCCGCGGTTTCACCCATATAGTTCCCGCTCCCGTAAGAGTACGGGGATAAATTATAGCTTATGTCACTTACAATCAACGTAGCTTTCGAGTGATAAGAATTTTCAATATCGGTTTAGTAGATCCAGTGATAGACCCCCTACAATACCACAGACTTTACCTCTTTATAATATTAGTTTAGAAGAAAGATTAGGTTATTCTTAGTCCAAAACAGCAAAAGTAACAGCAGCTATCGTATTCAAAAGCAAGTACCGAGGTGACGTAATGACATAGGACCACGTGTGCTGGAAATTGAACGGCACGACAACGCTACGTCGTTTTATTTCGATAGATACTCGTATTTCCAATTGCGAGGTTCGGACAAAGAATCCCGCGGAGATCATGGTGTTATAGGTATTTTTATGTAAGACCTAGGATATAAAAAATACTATATATTATAGGTACTAATGTATTTTTTTATATTATAAAAAAACTGTCTTTACGTTGAGCTGGAATAGAACTTTGGCTTAATAAATGAGTCGTCAGGATCGTCGAAATGTGCTAACTTGCACGGCTTGGGTTTATTTTCCTTACGGAGTTTCTTGATTCGGTCGCCGCGCTCAAAACCCGCGATAAAAGCTATACTTTATTTAACGAGGCTCAATCGAAGTTAGAAAAATAGATTTGTCAATTGACCAGAACAATGAAAACCTGAATTTTGGGCGCCATATGGGTGGGATATGTTAGTAGAAAAAATTCCTAGCATGGCGATGTTTTTTTTTTTGGTCAGGTTATACAATTATGCATATAGACTGTGCAGTATGCATACAGTAAAACAAGGGCTAATAAAATCACTGAAACTGAAACTGACCGTACGGCGAGCGCCTTTTATCACCATTGGCTCTCGCCTCGCCCCTACTTACTAATTCCTACTCTACACCGAAAAACTCGCGCCACCCGGCGTCGAAACGAGCCAACACGAGATATTTATGTCGTCTCTTACAATATGTGGTTATATTGTACAAAGTGATTAAATCACCTCTTACATGGACTTCCAAGCACAACGGTCTCAAGCAGCCAGTATCTAGTGTCTCCCTGCAAACCGCTTGATATCCTCGGTCCACCTAGTGGGGGGTCGACCAACACTACGCTTCCCGGTGCGGGTCGCCATTCCAGCACTTTGGGACAACAACGTCCATCGTCTCATCGAACTATGTGGCCTGCCCATTGCCACTTCAGCTTCGCGACTCGCTGAGCTATGTCAGTGACTTTGGTTCGTCTGCAGATCTCCACATTTCTGATTCGATCACGCAGAGAAACTCCAAGCATAGCTCGCTCCATCGCGCGCTGAGTGAATTTGAGCCCTTATATTAAAGCCCATTAGTTAGTTAGTGAGGGGTACTAGAAATAACTTACCATCTTTGTTCATGTTGGCTTGAAAGCACTTGGCGAGCCTGCAAGCGCGGCACTGGTTCCGGTGGGTCTTGTCCACCGGACAGCGGCCTTTCATCTCGCCGCCCGCCTTGCAAGTGTACACGCGGTTGCGATGGATTGATCGCTTGAAGAACCCCGAACAGCCTGTGTAATGAGAATCAATATCACTCATTTGCTTTTACTTAACGTTTCAATTGTTTACATTAACTGGTAGTGACAATAAAGTGTTGAAGTTCGTTATACAATTCACCATACTGGGATGTTATTTATTACATAAGCACTAGTTTACTAGTTTAGTTTTAAAATAATTTTATATAAATTCAAAAAGTTGCCATTTGCCACGAAAAAACTAAAAATTATATTTTAAACATACGGATTACGGATGTAGTGATTAAATATTTATTCTTTGTTTTCTGTGTCTTTGTTAAGAACGCGCGCGACTCAGACCGACACAGACCTCCCTCAGACCTTAAACATTTGAGGAGGTATCACATCACTGATGACATAATATGATATTATACTAACCTCAATACTTTCTGAAATTATTGTTAGCTCCCAAAAAATCTTTGCTAACTTCTATAAATATTAAACTAAAACACAAATATGATTTCAAGTTGCCAAAAACATGCTTTATTCGTAAAATAACCGCGGAATAAATTCCATTTACCGGTGTTCTTTGACAGATACTATCATATTATATTTGTCACGATAAAGTGGATATTGTACATTTGTATGATACTTACCATCGCAACTGTAAATGCCGTAATGTTTCCCGGAGCTCCTGTCACCACACACATTGCAGGGGATATCGAGCAGCCGGTCACCTGTGTACAAATAATATTTGACACATTATTCACGGCCGTGTTACCACGTCTGATAGATATATCCTATCCTATCCCACTAATATTATAAAGGCGAAAGTTTGTGTGTAAGTGTGAAAGTGTGTAAGTATGTTTGTTCCTCTTTTACGCTGCGGCACTGAAGCGATTTGGCTGAAATTTGGAATGGAAATAGATTTTACTCTGGATTAACACATAGGCTACTTTTAATCCCGGAAAAATCCACGGTTCCCGCGGGATTTGTGAAAAACTGAATTCCACGCGGACGAAGTCGCGGGCGTCCGCTAGTAAAATATAAATGAAAGTATCACTTCAGTCTTATAGACCCCGGCAAGTAAATTAAACCAAAATGGCGGTCATCTTATCATCATCATTATTAACCCATATTCGGCTCCTGAGCACGAGTCCCCTGTAAGTATGAGAAGGGTTTGGCCAATAGTCCATCTCGCTGACTCAATGCGGATTGGCAGACTTCACACACGTAGAGAATTAAGAAAATTCTCAGGTTTTTCACGATTTTTTCCCTTCACCGCTTGAGACACGTGATATTTAATTTCAGAAATGCATATAACTGAAAAGTTGAACCGGATTCAAACCTACGCTCTCCAATATTAATAATAATTGGAGGCAGAGGTCATATCCACTGGGCTATCACCGCTACAATCTGCGGTCATCTGCGCAGGTACAATTATAAACCAAAGTGTTAAACGCGTGCTCCCTGGTTCTTCTTTCTTCTTTCTTCTGGACTGTTTCCGCACTTAGCCATGTGATTGGCCGTTGTGCGTCTCCCTGGTTGCTCAGTATGTGAATTAAATATGAGAGCTAATTGAAAATTTCGTACGTGATTGTAATGACATTAAGTGTTGATCTTGTAGGTATATCCCTAACATCTGAAAATGAGTTACTGCGTTTAGGTCAAGTTATAACTGTATACTACAATACCAAATGCACGATAAGCACATGTTTTAATAATTATGGCGAATGGTGACTTAACTACCTACCTACTGTGTATTTGTGTTATGTTAGGATGTTTATTTAGTTAAGCATCATTCACGGTTTTCGTGCGGTATTCGCGAATAAATTAAACTAAGCTTGGAGCAAGATAATATTTTTGTTTCGTTAATGTCGGCCGTAAAGAAAAAATCTTGAACACACTACAAGTTTTTAATTGGGAAATAATCAAAAATATGGATTTAATATTTTATCCCCGACAGTTACAGTTTTTAAATATTTTATGGACGACTTGTTGCTTTTTAGGATTCCGTAAAGGAAAAAACGGAATCCTTGCAAGATTTATTCGTACGTCTGTTTGTCCGTCTGTTTGTCAAAATCCTATATTTTGAGAATGCGTCAAGGTATCAACTTGAAATGAAAACTAGTCTATGGTCTCATGAAGTTGTGAAAAAAATAATACTTTAAAAGTACTAAAAATACAGCCGTATATTCAAAAAAAAAGACGCATATTTTGTCAATCTCAGGGGAATCAAAACTCATAAGGCACTTCCCGTTGACCTAGAACAATGAAATTTGGCAAGTCACATTGTTAAGAACCACAAGTACTAATAAAAAACATTTGACACGTATATTTAATAAAATCTTCTAAAACGGGGGAAATTCGCGAGAAAAGCTCTCTATGTTGCTTAGTGAAACTCTGCAAAAACTGCACAGTTTCACTAAGCAACATAGAATTATCCTACATACGGAACCCTCGGTGGGTGAGTCCGACTCGCACTTAGCGTTAACACTTACGTTCTTTTCCTCTATTTCTTAAAATATTATATGTAACGAAAATTTAATTTATCCCTGTTAGTTGCTGTACCTGTACTGTAATAATCGAACTTAGAAACCTTAATTTGAAAACATGAACAAATAATTGAACATACATTACATCCTCATCATATTTTAAAATTTAATTATTACAATAATTTTATTGCTTACCTCTACAAGTCTTACGGCCTTTATGAGGCGTCGTGAGGCGCATCTTTAGGTAACTACAAAGATAATACACTTATAGGTCGTGAACTTTAGTTCGTCAATCAAACAATTTGCGTATAACTTTAGTGAAGATTACACACTTTGTAAATTTTATGACTTTAGTTCACACAGTTATTTACATCCGTTATTACCTATTGCTTGAGATAAGATAAAGTAGACGTATACGAACTTGGTTGTAAAACTCTCGTGTCTGTATTGTAGATCAACTTCGTTCGTCTGAAGAGTATAAGCCTTATTTTGTTAAACCTGATTTACCCGGATGATTTAGCAGAAAATTTGTAGGTAGGTAATGTGCTACTCTTCTGAGCCCACTGTATCCAGGAGCCTTCTGCATATAGCCCGTTTAAAATCAGTGTTTTTCAGATCGCGGTCACCATTCTATCTTGGGAATCCAACGTCTATCAGCTCTTTCTAATTATTTTATTATTTATTTATTTATTATATGCCCCGCCCATTTCCCCTTCAGTTTTGAGAGTACGAGTATGCACTCGAACTGACGTAGCTTCTTCAGAACTTCTCCTTTCTGATCGATTAGACCACGTAGAGTTACTTCGAACATAGCTCGCTCCATGACTTGCTGAGCGACTCTAACCCGTTTATAAGGCTTATAGTTAGGGGTACCTAAATCTTACAAATTATACATTTGATTCACACAAGTAGTGTTTGAAAGTAGGAAAGTACATGAACGCAAATTAAAATATTATAAACAGGGATTTAGCACGGTAGGAATATGACTGCTTGCTAATATTAGAATCCTGTTCACTATGGCTACTGTTTATACAATAATTAAGGCTTCTAAGCGTTACAGAGCTTTCCCTACCCAAAATAGATTAGTCAGATTACACCAATCTCGCTAATAACGTGGTGTTTTTGTTGCCTTTACAGAAGGCTTCCCCTTCAGCTGCCCCTTTTCCTTAATGCTTATAACGGCCACTATCACACCGTATTGTATCTAGTGTAACATTGGACCTGTTTGTATTATTAGGAACCTATTAAAACTTAACGAACTTTATTACTATGAACCTAGTATTATTACAACATAGAAATTGTTTTTTTTTATAAAAACGTTTTCCTCGTCGTCGTCAAATCATGGTGAAAATTTTCATGATCCATTACCATTCTATGTGAATTCTTCTAGCACATCGTACAGCGAACCATTGAGAGTGGTTTTGATCTTCTCAGTCCAGCGCATTGGTGACTTACCACGCGCTCTTGTTCGTTCTATTGTTGTCTCATCGTGTGGTATGTCCAAAAAAAGTGGGAATATTACGTTGGACAACGGAAGAAAGATGCTGTTTGATGTCCTGTTATTGGAGGATTGAAACGTTGTCTTGTGTCTCCTAGATATACCAAGCATTAATTTTCGGTACCATAATTTCAAACGTCTATCTTCATTAACAATCAACCCCTATTACGAGTAGCCTAAGGGTAACTAAGTTAAGGTAAAACACCAAGGGTAAGTACCTACATTTAATTTTATTACACACGGGAAAAAATGTGTGCACTCTGCTATTCTTTGATTCCTCGCAAAGAAGAGACAAATATTTAACAAACTTCTATTAATGATAAGAGCTTTCTTCTTTTTCTCTTCTTCCTCTATTTTTGACAATTCATCATCATCATCATTATCAACCCATATTCGGCTCACTGTTGAGCTCGAGCCTCTTCTCAGAATGAGAGTGGTTAGGCCAATAGTCCACCATGGCTTAATGCGGATGGCAGAGTTCACACTCGCAGATAATTAAGTAAATTCTCTGGTATGCAGGTTTCCTCACGATGATTTTCCTTCACCGTTAGAGACACGTGATATTTAATTTCTTAACTGACAATTCACTCGGCAAAAACTAATCAAATTATTAAAATATGTAACAAATTGTAACTACGGTGTAACAAGCAGCGGGGCTTAATGCCGCGAATCCTTTTGAAGAAGAATTCTTTTCTTTTTTACTGAAATGGACTTAGACGACTTTACCGATCGTCTTTCGGGCCTTCAAGGGAAGCCGCGAAGTGTCGTAATTATCCCTTTTAGTGTATGAATGGGATTTTCTTGTAGAAGAAAAATAAGCTCGGACGGATAATGCAAAAACTTATGAAACGATGAACGTAAGCGATTTGATCTTACGAACATATTATAATAAGGATAAATAAGGTTAAGATTCCAAGACTGACTAAGTATTATTAAGTTAGAATAGACTATACCTCCACATTAGGTACCAACTGGTTTAAAAAATCTCATATTGACCATAGTATAAAGTGAAATATTTTTATATTTTCTTTGGTAATATGAGAGATTATTAGTTACTTAGCTTTGTGGTAATCCTTCAAAAACACTGTTAAAGACAAAAAACTTGGGTATCTAGCGTAAATTGGCGAAAGATGGGTTGTGGAACTATGTGCGATAGTTTATCCTTGTAGTCAAAAAGTTCAGGATTTGACTAAAGTAGTCGCGGTCGTCTGCTAATAGCTTTATAGGAAATAGTACCCTGCGATTTTACCCGCGTAGATTCCATTCCCGTGGGAATACAAAGATAAAATATAGCCTATGACACTCGCAAATAACATGGCTTTCTATTGGTAAAAAAATTTCGGAAATCGGTTCAGTTGATCCAGATATTACTTTACAACCTCACAAAATTTACCTCTATAAAATAATCTAAATACTATAAATAATAATTTGACGGCCGCGTGACGCAGTGGGTAGTGCCCTGCTTTCTGCATCCACGGCCGTGGGTTCGATTCCCACAACTGGAAAATATTTGTGTGATGAACATGGGTGTTTTCCAGTGTCTGTGTGTATTTATACATTATATAAGTATTTATATGTAGTATATAAATGTATGTAGTATATAATATATATTATAATATCAACTATCTCAGTACCCATAACACAAGCTACTCCGTATGCTTACTTTGGGGCTAGATACTGATGTAAGTATAGGTATATATTTATTTATTTAAATACTAATTATGTACCCTCGCGTATATATTAAAGCAAAAGGTCACTTATCATGAAATATGAAATAAATAGATGAAATTTGGCTGGGCGGTAGCTTATAATTAGTAGACGTCCACTAAGAACGGATTTTGCGACATGGTTAGATTAAGGAGGTCTAGGATTAGAGATTAGCAGTATAGATTAATCACCTCGTTTTTAATAGGATACCTACGTAGCTACTTAGATGCTTCAACGGAGGCGTTAAACATTCATGAAGATATACGTATAGGTACGAGGGGTCGGGCCGTATCCTCGTGCCCTGATCGTATGTAGATGCACCGATGCGTGAGCTGTGCACCGAACTCGACGTAATGCGCGACAAAATACGATGGTCGTGTGAAACGTCACACTCTCTAATTCGCCGCTAACATATTAACGCTAATCCGTTGATATCACCTACGTTGAATATATTACTAATTATTGACTATTGATACTTTTACCCTCCTTAGATTGCCTTAATTGTAATACAATCGTAAAGCAGACCAATCTGTAAATGACATATTTTTTAGATTTCTTAGACGTGGTATGTGATTGTAGATATGACACCTGCCTTCGGTTCGGTTCGGCATGCACCTCTAACTTTTTAATTATGTGCATTTTAAGAAACCAAATATCACGTGTCTCAAACGGTGAATGAAAAACATCGTGAGGAGACCTGCATACCTGAGAATCTTAATTCTCTAGGTGTGGGAAGTCTGCCAATCCGCATTGGGCCAGCGAAGTGGACTATTAGTCTAACCCTTCCCAATTCTGAGAGGAGAACATTCAGATTCTGCTCAACAGTGAGCCGAAGATGGGTTATAAATGATGATGTTAGACTTGATTTCAAAGAATACCTCTATTAAGCAATTAATTAATCTTTAAAGTAATTCATTAATTCATCTTAAGCAATCTTTAAAAAGATAATGTTCAACTTGACGCATGATATAGTAGTAGGTAGGTTTAAGTAAACCACATGCCCCATAATTCATTGGCAATAACGAATAAGACCTCTGCAATACTTCTTGGCGGCATAAGTAAGCATGATTATAGTACTTCGAGGACGAGTTATATCTTAAAGAGCTCAGATTCAGAGAGGCATGTTCAAAATTGTATGTTAAATACATGATGAGCTTGTGACAACCAAATAACTACCTACTTGTTACTAAGTGAGTCCGCTTCGTCGTACTCGTAGCTATTTGATGGGTTACTATTTGCTAAGTTTCTATGGGGTGTAGCCGTTAACACTTTATTTTATTAGGTAAGTAAATATAGTATAAAACAAAGTCGCCTTCTCTGTCCCTATGTAGTTACATGCTAAAACTACGGAACGGATTTTGATGCGGTTTCTGTTAAAAGATAGAGTGATTGAAGAGAAAGGCTTATAAGCATAACTAGCGACCTGCCCCGGATTCGCACGGGTGCAATGTTGATACAAAATACTTTACAGAAAAACTGTGAACGTTATATATAAAATCCGTCTTCGCACGGGTATAAAGGCGAAAGTTTGTGTTTAAGTGTGTATGTTTTTTCCTCCTTTACGCTGCGGCTACTGAAGCGAGTTGACTGAAATTTGGAATGGAAAACTTTTCATCCCGTAAAAATCCATGGGGAATCATGGATTTTTCTCAAAACTCAATTCCAAGCGGACGGAGTCGTGGGCGTCTGCTAGTAGATAGTATTATAAATAGTTTTCCGTACCTCAAAAAGAAAAAAAACAAAACTTATAGGATCACTCAGACGGACAACAACTGTTTCTGTTTGTAAGTTTGTCTATCTATCAAGTACCTTCATCTCCGGAACGCGTGGAGGTATCGAGTAATTAAAACCGTATTACACAGGTCTACACTCTACAAATTAAAGCTGTGAAGGTGTAAAATTATTCCAAGTAAAGTTCTTTTTGTCTGTTTACCCACTTAGCAAATAGTGTATGTATTGTGTAAGTATAACTACAAAATTAACATATATTCATAACAGCATCATAATAATTGATTAACAATTATTATGATGCTGTTATGAATATATTATTTAAAAACTTTCGAGATTTGTACTATTTGGAAGTTTTGTATGAAATCGTTGGTATTTGGTACCTCATAAATCGTGTTATGCCGTCGGTTCCGGCTATAATCCATCTAGTAGTAATCGGTTATTGAACATTATCACTCTATGATTATGAAATCTTTCAAAGTGGCGTGGTAGGTTTAAGATCAAAAATACTCTCCTGTGAGAGTAGAGATCTCTAAGAGTAAGCGGAAGAAGATGATCATATTTTTTAGAAACTACACTTTTACGTATATTTTTGTTTTTTGGAACGCCTTCTTTGTCTTTATACACAACACTAACGATTTTAGCTTATTTAGCCTCGCTGTGGAGTAGTAATATGAATGTGTGCAATTTCGAGCAAAAATATTACGATGTCAACAAAACAACATAAGCGTGGAATTGAGAACCTCCTCCTTTTTCAAGGTCGGTTAAAATACGAGTACAAAGTATTATATATATAAAAGTAAATTTATAAAAGTAGTTACGTTTTACTCTGATAATATTAAATTAGTACCCAATTCGGAGCACGCTGTATAAAGTTAGCAAGAGCTTGTCAAGGGAGCGTTAACTAACGAAGTTTCGGGCTCGTCCCTAAGTTACATTCGCAAGGACGAGGATTTGTTTCGACTCACTGATCTTAGACGCTCTCCTCTCTGTATGCTTACCATACATTGCTTTGTGAGAATATTTACATATCTACAATGATAAATAGTGTATACATAATTATGTTAAATGTAGATTTTAAGGACATACCAAAAATTTTCGCCTTTTGTCTGCCTGTTTGTTGGCGATAAAGTAAAAAACATGCTGCAATGTATATTAAGTTGATGGTTTATGACGAAAGTTTCGGTAAATGTATAACATTATTTTGTGTAAATTGATTGAAATAAAATGATAGTTGTAACAAGTGTTGGAAAAGTGAAACAGTTTGGGAGCTTTCACTGAAAACGCTGCCTAATTCCTTGGATATTTATAACAGAAACATGAATGGTGGAATATTCCTCTTTTACAAATTATTTTCCAAAAGTAGAAAGTCTATAAATTATTTTTACTTTGCACACATTCACACCCTTTAACCGAAATACAATAAGCACTGAAAAGCGACTGAAATTATTTTGAATGGCGATGATAAAAGCACAAAAAGTAAATGTATAAATGTTCCAGACCTGTCCCAGTTAAAATAATTTATCACTTACTTTAGTTACACATACCTAAGTCTGAGGCAGATTTGACGATTACAACATGTATAGTATTTTTAAGCGTTAGACTCTGCGTTTTATAAGTGGGTGCTCATTTGCACGGGCTTCCTCATTTTTAGAAAAGATAGTAGGACTAACATGGACGACAAACAACAACCAGCAACAAAATATCTATCTAAAGCTAGAGAGGGTTAAAGGAAGAACCGTTCCATAAGAGTAGAGAGGGTATTCGCATCGAACGATATTATAAAAAAAGGAACACTTGTGCACTATAATATCCAATAAGAATCGCAGAAGACTAATCTTAACTTCGCTTTACCTATCTGCAACCGCTTATTTAAAAGACAGAAGATTTATTACTGCCCCGGCCTAGGCATGGCTGCGTCTAAATTATTTTATAATACAATTACATTGGTTCGTTTAGTAAGTACAGCAGTAAATTTCTCAGTCCGGATGAAAGATTATAAAAATTAAGTACTCGTAATTTGGCTGTAAGATTGTATTTTTTTCAGATGTGAAACTAAATCGTGGGATATTTAGTAGGTAATTGGTTCACTTAATATGATATTGAATATGCCTACTTTAAAATTATTTATGATTCAATCCGAAAGTATATCCAGTTACATTATGTTACGAGTAACAGTAACAGCTATCACAGCCTGAAAGGGTATTTCTATTTTAAATTCGTGAATAATTTAATTTACATAAGCTTTAAGATATTTTTCATAAAAGCTCTATCTTACCTATTTCAAATAAGACTTCAATATAAAACAAAATAAATTACAAGTTCAAAAAAAAATTGTTTACTGACCTGTCCCCATCCTACGGAAAGCCGTGGCCGGCACCCGTTGTTTTTCCCAAAAGGCCGACAGTTCGACGGTTGGTTCACAGGATTTGGAAAAAAATTCCCATAAGTAACCCACCCTTAAAATGCACGTAGAAAAAAAAAACGACACAAAAATTAAATTAATAATTATTTAATTTAAATATCAATTTTAGAATTTACAAATCACTCCCGACTTAGTTTATCTCAGTAATATAAATGTAAACGGGTTACAGTCAGATTTTGTATTCGAAAGTTCCGAGTGACTTTTCTATAATGACTTCGCCACTCTATCGCGGCATTCGACAGACTGGTCTGATAATTGTGATCTTTGAAGCCTCTGCGGAGATGCGAGTCACATCATCCCCTGATTACATCGAGTCCCACCCCCGAGAGGGACGGGTATACGTGCAGCGGTCAAGTGCGAGAGGAAAGGATGTGATCCCATCTTGTGTCTCGGTCCACAGGCTACGTTGTCACGGTATCAGTGACGGCGAATCTGTGTTACATGTAAACATTGTACTATAGGAACAAAAATGTTATTTCAGTATTTCCTCATCAATTATGTTAGATTTTTTTTACGGAATAAGCATTGGATATTAACAGATATAGTTATAGACACATAAAGGTAATTTGTTATAGTTTATTCAACGAATTATTACGAATACTTTATTTATTGAAAATAAATTTACGAGAACGCCAATTAATTAAATAATAAATAGAAGGTATTAAATATATTTTTAATATGTTGATTTTATTTCTTTTTCAATGATAAACAAATATGTCACACAAAATAATCTTGCATATCACATTTCCGTTTGCCTTTACAAAATGTCCGTCTTCGTGGACAACGGACAGAAAAACTCTTTCAGAAATATACCAGGACGGCAAACATTAAAATGTCAAGTAAGATCCGGGGGTGAGAAGGGAGCTTTAATTGACTGGGCGGCATCGACGACCAATAGGCGACCGCCTTTTATATAGGGGGCGGCGCATACGGCTTTTGAATTGAAATCGAGCTACGAAGCGAAAATGCCACGTGCGACGTAGACTTACGGCTTATTACACGATCTGCGGCCGAACCGCAAGATCGTTTGGAAAATTTAACCGACCGACACACGTCCGCCGGATAAGTGACCTTGTTTACATTCCACTAAGAATAATCGATTTATCGAAGGTGGCTGTACGGCTTAATACGTTTCTCCGAATCTATGAGTGGCGGATCGCCTCGAATATGAAATCTAAACAACAAACTCGTTTACTTTAAGTAGATTTGGTTTATAAACACTTTTGAAATATCAAAGTTGTCTATTTGCTGAATCTATTAGGTACAATTCAGATTTTACCTACTGAGAAGAGGCGGAAAAAATTTGAAAAGTAGGTTTTTTCATTATTTACATTATTAATTAACATTTTTTTATTAATAGGAATCTTGACATATGAATGTGAAGATGCTGATCTAATTCACTCCAAATACCTTTGTCATTATGACATTCTTAAATAAATATAAAAGCAATATAATCATCGCTGTTACAATGTGCCCCTTTTTAATTTATTTTTAGGACACCAACTGATTACAATTATTGCTTAATCTAATATCAAGAAGATCTAAAATGCTAAAGGTGCAATTGTAGACCTACAAAAAGGTAGTCACACTTTTCGTTGAATTGTAAAAATGGTTCCCCGCGAAAAGTTAACACTATCGTATATTTCTGGCGAAAATTAATTCTCATTTTATCCCGAAGAAAATGTAAAAAATTACCTATCTTAAAGTATTTACCTACTATTAAAGGTAAAGGTAAGGCATGGTCATGAGACATCAAGCAAATCGGTTCAAGAGTAGCGGCGTGAAAAAGTACTAATGAATAGCAAATATTGTTCTTAATTGGTGAGTAAGGTTAAAGTTGTAGGCTGGCTTATTTACTAGCTTTTAGTAACTTTAATGGATCTAGGTAGGTACACGAAATTTACCTACTAGCTATTGTTCGTAAGTTTAGGGATTTCATATTTACAATTATTATTTCCAACTGATCAAAATTACTAACTTGACATTAATATTTTCGGTAATAATAACTATTACTTATTACTAAATAATAATCGGCTTTACAAGTATCGAAAAACGCGGCTGTTAATTTGATTTATTTTAATAATATGGCTAATAGATCAAAGTTAGCTGCTGGCCGATTCACTGAGAAATGTCATCTGTGGTTGTTTGTCAATATAGATTGAGATCCCATTCGCACCAGACTTACGTGATTTTAGAAAAAAATGACTTTAAACTTTTAGGATCTGTAAGTATAACATAAAAATTGAAAGAAAAGCTAAAAGCGGGTCCGTTGTACATCATCAGTATATAGTCATATGTATAAAGCTACTGGTAGCTGTATGCTACGTGATAGTGGAACGATTGCCCAACTTATCGGCCACTGGCCGCTGTTGGGACAGCGAAGCCGTGTCACGAGGCGTGGCTGAGTTTTGTTGATTCAACGAACGACGCTAAACGGCAGCAGTACTGTTATTCTATCCTTGTATACTTAGCTGACCGGGTGTATCGTCAATAAAATTTGAATTGTTTAGGCAAATTGAGAAGGAAAAAATAATTGATTAGGAAAGGAAATGAAAAATTAGAAAAAAAACGACTATTTAATTCGCTAAAATATTATTTATTTTGTGAATTTCCCTCTTTCTACTGTAATTTTGACTGATGCAACATCAGTGTAATTTTAATCAGTTTGGTTTTTTTTTCTAGGACTGGGTTTCAAAATACCAGACTGGGTATAATACTTGTGTGTGTGTGTGTGTGTGGGTTCGAATCCGGCCCGGGGCATGTACCTCCAACTTTTCTTAAATATCACGTGTCTCAAACAAGAGAATTTTCTTAATTCTCTGCGTGTGTGAAGTCTGCCAATCCGCATTGGGCCAGCGTGGTGGTGGTGGACTATTGGCCTAACCTCTTTCATTCTGAAAGGATACTTGAGCTCAGCAGTAAGCCGAATATGGGTTGATAAATACATAAAAATGAAGAATTAACGGAAACTAAAAAAAATTCAACAGCTTCTTACATAAAATTCAAAATTTATGAAAAATAACAAGCAATTGAAAAGGCCTTTTTGCGAATTTTGTATACACAATCAAAACAGTGTTGACCGAAATATGAATTCTAAAGTCAGATTTTATATTTAGTTACAAAAATTGCCTTATGTATTCTTCTTTATTAACATTAGCTGTAAACAATGACTTAATACATTCATAACTACATTCGTATTCGCATGATGAGAAAATCTCACGGTTGTTCAACCAGTAGGTACCTACTAAACAATTATAAATACAAAACGTATGTTTAAAAAATAACACTTATTTTAAATTCTAAATCAATTGCGAGTTATTCTTTACGATTGTTCATTTTTTAAAAAATAACACATGAAGAATTTGGGGTGTTTACCCCACGGGTCACGGGGCTAAGGTTTCCACATAATTATTATATTGGGGGATTGTCCGGGTTTTAAAAGATTTGTTTACATTTAAACTGATTGTTATTGTAAATGATTTCTTGACATTGTTCTTATTTAAACAAAGTATATGTAATACCTATTAAACTATTTAGATAAAAATAACCACCGGACACGTTTATAGTCTATATTTATATCAAGATGTCTAATGAAGCATTGCCACAAAGTTAAGTATTAGGTGACCGAGGACATGATTTCTCATACAATCTTGAATAAAATATAAAAATTATGCTAGTCAGTTACTACCTCCTCAAGCCACCATGATTTAAACTCTATAGCTGCCTACTATGTAGAACGTGGTAATCTGTCAGTTTTTATAAAATGAGACCACAACAGGCTTTCGTTCTAATCCTCTATGCTGTAGTAAAATTGATCTATTACTTTTCCTTTATTAAGTTTGAACTTATTGAGATAACGTTAGGATTCATCTATAAGTTTGTTATAGAAACGTAAACGTCACCCAAGAACCTCGAATGAAACCTTAATTTCCGGTCGGGTAGTATTTTACTCTATGCGAATATTAATTTTAATAAATGATGAATAAATCAATCAGATTGATATTGATATATGAAATATTTATTAAAAACATCAATAGCTCCACAGTTAAGGGACCGAATTCGAAAGCCAGAAGTCTTGGGTTCGATTCTCGTCCGATACAGGACTACTGTCGTGCTGTCGTAAACACTCCTATCTCAGATTTATTTTAGTTGGAGAGTTTAGGGGAGAGATATTTGATTAAAAAAAATCGGTTGTCTGTAAAGTCCGTTTACTGGCTATAGTAGAACGTAACAACGTCATAAGATAATACTGCATTTCTCAAAAGAAAATGTTCGTTTTTCTAAAATACTGTTTAATAATCTTCATAGACCAGAATATACTTCATTTCTTGTACAAAAAGTTGGCAACCCTAGAGCGGGGGAACGACGCATTACGTCATCTTTTTTCGGAATGGCCGGCATCATAGAATTATAAGTCGTTGTCACGTCAAAAAAGATATGGGTGTTTAATGGTTTATTTGTTCAAGAAATAAAACGAAAATGTCCTCAAAAGATAGGGTGGTATTATGGTGTCTGTACACGGGACACGCGGCATGGGTGTGATAAGCGCTCGAACACTTCAAATAATGTGCGCGTGACCGAGCTATTGTCGGCCGGCGCCGCCTAATCCCTATTTGTTCACCGAATAGAACAACTTCTGATGAGTGTTTAATAAGTCCTCCGCTTGTTTACGTTTCTTGTACACTACTTTATTCTGTACCGTGTATGT
This sequence comes from Bicyclus anynana, assembly GCF_947172395.1. Classification (NCBI taxonomy): domain Eukaryota; kingdom Metazoa; phylum Arthropoda; class Insecta; order Lepidoptera; family Nymphalidae; genus Bicyclus; species Bicyclus anynana. Next base: position 8,508,795 of record NC_069091.1, read on the forward strand.
CTTTGCTTTTGTAGATATTAGTAGTATAGTTTTTACGTATAAAAAAATGAAGTGTATTCTTTCTTAATCAAACCTTGAAATAGTCTTCTTTTTATCTTTGACAAGTTAGCCCTTGGTGTTATTTACACAAGGTGTGATCACAGTGTTCACACCTCATGTAAATTGTTTTGTCCTTTACCTAGAAGAGCAAGATAATTAAGATTCCGGTAATTGTCAGAAAATCTTACAGAATCTAATATTATCATCCTAAAAGCATGTCAGCCTATAAAGGTCTGTCATTAAAATAGGCTAATGATGAATGGCGATCCCCCACTAGATGGATCGAGGACATTAAGTGGGTTGCCGTTGGATGTTCGCGGCTCGAGACCGTTTTGTTTGGAAGTCCATGCAAGAGGCCTATGTCCAGCAGTGGACGTCCATCGGCTGACAATGATGATGATGATGATGATGATGATGAACAAAGTGCCGTTGAATAAAAAGTGTATAATTATTTGATAATTTTTACTTATTTTTTAATACTTAAGTAAATTACGTACATAATTTACCTACGTATTATATTATATAAACGTATTCACATGGTTGCTAATGGTAAAAGGTATATGGATATTAGGTATAATATGTAAGCTTTGTGGTGATATTAATAAGTTATACTAAATGGTTCATTTAGTAATCTGTGGAAGCATTAGACAGAGAGAGAGGCTGGTGCGCCGTGTCTACACTTCAAACAAAGCTATGCTCATTGTACATGGGCTCCATTCGGCATCATTAGCGATATGTACGAGTATCATTGAGGAGCCAAGAAACAACGGATATGACAGAAAATACCTTATTGTTCACAAAAACTAAAGTAAAACGATCTAGTGACTTATTCGAATGATACTCCGAGATACATATGCCCGCTGGTCAAATTAACACTTATTTCGTCTACTGTTACTAAAAAAACCAAATACCTGCAACATTAAAAACCATACATTATGCCCTCATTGGTACGAGAGATTTCTTAACGGTCGTTAAAAATGCGTTCAAAATCAAATACAAAAAATGCAGTCCCAAGTACCTATATGTACACACGACAGAGATTTTAAAACACAACGCTTTTTTTCGAGCAATGTTGAATTTTCAATTTTGGGCGTTGGAAATAGACCTTCATTTAACTTAATTTTATATTTGAACGCTTTTTTAACGTCCGATAACAAGACTCTCGTACGAAAGGGAATCTTAGCGCGGCGAATTAAGATTCTCAGTCAACTTTTTAACTAGAATCACGACGTTTGTGAAATCCAATCTTTGTCATTTTGTATTCAACTCCTTGTTTTTTCTTACTTTGTTGTATACTAAAAAAACATCCTTATTTGTTTTGGGAGTTTCTACAATTAAAGCAGCTTTTAATGTGTAATACCATATCCAAAAATATGGTTGTGTGGGTAGTCGCTCTCACCGCTGTGATGTGATGGTACACAACTGCGCAGGTGACAAATGAGTGCTGAGGGAAAAATCGCGCACTTGCCGTGTTTGGCTGAATTAATTCGTCTCGCGGTGTCTCTTAGGGCGTCATTCCCGAGATAGACATAGGAAACTACTCGAGGCGACCAAACTTAAAACTATTTAAAAATATACGAACCTCATTGTAATTTTATCTACTAGACCTATTTTGAAAACGGTATTTCATACACTTGTTGCACTCTGCGGTTTTATCCACGTAGGTTTTGTTCTAGTGGTAGTTTTAAGAAACCACCTAGATCAACGACCAACACTACTGTACTACGCTATCCGGTGCGGGTTGCCATTCCAGCACCATAAGGCCATATTTACTTATATTGAATTAACATTTTGTTGAAAATCAATTTATTTCTTACACAGTTACATACTCAATAACAATTTTACATGTTACATGGAATAGGCATCTTTAACAAAACGCGTACCAAGACCTCGACATTATTGTTCATCAGGCATGATTGCTATAAAGAATAGTTAAAAATTTATACATTTTTATTTTTTACATAATTGTAAAGTAATATAACAGCTGTGTGTAGAAACTGAATCCAAACTGTTCCAAATAATAAAATAAAGCTTATTTATGTATTTCGTTACGTAAGTAATAAGTAATAATAAAAACGCCTTTTTTGCTAAAAAGCATTAAGCATAAAGCCCTGTCTACGCGTTACTACGGCGTAGCGCTCGTAGCAGGCACTTAGCTGGTAGCCCGCGGCACTCTGATTTATGTGCCGGCGACATTCAGCCGTGACAATTTATTTCAATTAACGAAGCACACCCTCCCCCCGCACCTCACCGCCGCCCCTTTGCATCTACAAGATTTATTATATCATTGTTTTCAAAATTGCACATTTTGTACGTGTCTATTTAACTACACTTACATTTAAATTTATATCAAGGAATACGGGTCCTATATTATTTTCCACCCCATCATCATGATCATACCAGCTGATGGACGTCCGCTGCAGGACATAGGCCTTTTGTAGGGACTTCCAAACAACACGATACTGAGCTGCCTGTATTCAGCGAATCCCTGCGATTCGCTTGATGTCGTTAGCCCACCTGGACTACTGGACTTTCCACCTACAAGTATATATTTTCCTATTTTGTCTTCATAATATGAATAGGATACTTATTGTTAACTTACCACCTCGTAAAGCCAAACCAAAGCTGACTCAGGTCATCGTACTGTTATCATTACTTTGTTACGCATTATTTTTGGAGTTTATTGGAGTTTACTCATCATTAACAACCCATTTTCAGCTCACTGTTAAGCACGAGTCTGCTCTCAGAATGAGAGGAGTTAGGCTAATAGTCCACCACGCTGGCCCTATGCGGATTTCACATAAGTAGAGAATCAAGAAAATTCTCAGATATGCAGGTTTCCTATGATGTTTTTCCTTCACGATTTTGACACGTGATATTTAATTTCTTAAAACTTATAGTACGGTACTGTAATTTATAGTTATTATAAATCTGTGGATACGTCATTTCTGTACATGAAATATATTCCCAAAATAAATATCAGGGGGGATAAGTGATCGATACTAATGCCAAAAATGCAATCAGTATTTTTTTTGTCTATCTTGCTATCTGTCTGTCAGACTGTCTGTCTGTCTGACTGTCTGACTGTCTGTCTGTCTGACTGTCTGTATGTTCGTTATAGGAACAAAAACTACTCGACGAATTTTAACGAAACCTGGTACAATTATATTTCATAGTCCTGGGCAGGTTATAGTATACTTTTAATATAATAGGAGCAGAGCAGTGAAGAGAAATGTTGGGAAAACGGGAGAAGTTACTCCATTTTTAAGCTTCCGTCGCTTGGTACCTGGTAGAGTAGGGGTAGGGTAGAGGTAGGGTTGAGTCCCTACTCATCCCCTGTATGGTAGGGTAGGGTAGTTGTAGAGTTTCACGCAGAGAAAGTCGCGGACGTCCGCTAGTTCACAAAAAAACGAGGGAAAAAAATAAAACATCGAGAAATTTTACTTGAAAAAAAAAATACAACGCAGCAGACCGAATGCATGCAAAACATATATTTAACCCCTACAGCGTTACACTAATCCCGAGAATTTCCGCGGCGCGCGCATTTTTTCTCAATCGAGAGCTAAACGGTTTACTCAGCGAATCCCGATTATTCCGGAGCATTCATTTGTTCGTTAAAAGCGTGACTATTCTCAAATCCGCCGTCGGTCGGCAAACAGGGAGTGGTGGCTCGCGAAAAAGTCCTTTTAAAAATGTTGCGGCACGTACGGGAAGAAAAGCTCCATTACCGTCGAGCGGGAGACTGTTGGCACAGAGATCTAAATCAACGGGAAAATAAATAAATCTGGAGCTGTAAAATTAAGCTCCTTTTAGATTTTTTATATTTCAAATACGCTTCGTACCTTAGTGTGAGAAACTTTTATCTTATAAATCTATTAAACGACGCCCGCGACTTCGTACGAGCAAATCGGTGTAAACATTCATTAGTAAATATAATAATTAAAGTTTTCTTTTTTTTTCTTGTTCTTTACTAGTTACTCTTGACTACAATCTCACCTGATGGTAAGTGATGATGCAATCTAAGATAGAAGGGGGCTAACTTGGTAGGACGAGGATGAAAATCCACACCTCTTTCGGTTTCTACACGACATCGTACCGGAACGCTAAATCGCATTGCGGTACCTCTGTGCCGGTAGGGTGGTAACTAGCCACGGCCGTAGCATCCCACCATCCAGACCTGGACTAATTAAGAAAATCTCAATCGGCGCAGCTGGGGATCGAACCGGGGACCTCCGTCTTGTAAATCCTCTACGCACACCATTGCGCCACGGAGATCGTCAATAATTGACATATAATTGATATAATTAGGTACAATATAATGTCGTTCAATATAATACTTATGCTATCCTTATAGACAGATATATGCTAACGCAGAGTATTTTGTAAAACTGAACGAGGAGTATTTCACCAACCATTGTTTTATTATATCTCGAAAGAATTAGGCAGCGTTTTCGATAAATGCACTTGTCATATTTCAACCGGTGTGCACAAAATCTTTATAAATTATAATTTATTTTAACTTTCCTCATGAATCTCTCTATCTATTGGTGAAAACCGCATAAAATTCATTCAGTAGTTGATCGCTAATATACAGACAGGCGCGGCATAGAATTTTCCTTTATTATTTAGGTATTAGGTATTAAGTATAGAAAATAAAGACCATATTTGTAAAATATTTATTCAACAAAGTTCATATTAAAATAGAGGTAAATTTTAGGGTAGATTTGCTAATCTCTGTATCAGAGCGGCATACAGGTCGATTCCTTCCAGAAAAGTCTCCACAGGTAGGTATTCATCTACATCGTGGGCTTTGATTTCTGTTTTCCTGTTAGTCGTGAACCCGATAGCTGGTATCCCAAGAGCACGTATTTCCGCCATGTCAGTAGTACCTGGACTTACTACTGGCAATACAGTCACATTTCTGCAAATAAAAGTAACAAGTACCTAAGTATAAGTTACAGTTGCAATCTTCTTATATCGTATTCTTATATCGTAGATACACCACCTAATTATCTAAAACTAATTTGAATAGTTTTCCGAAAATTCCTAGGATGACCAGGATTTTTTTTAAAACCTAGCATCTTAATGCAAAAAAAAAAATTATTGCACTCAAAGCTTGTTCTACAAAAAAAAAAAAAAAAAAACATTATTTATAAAAATAGTACTAAAGTACGATGGTAATTTATTTCGTAGTATTTAACAAAAATTACATCTTTAAAATCATAATTACAGCAGCTACAGGACTGAAAAAACTTATTCAAGAATTGAAAAATCCAAAAACACATAACTTGGTAGGTAAATAGATTTTCCATTGTACATTTCCATTGTACATTACATTGAGCACATATTTCTAAAAAGTACTTGAAGCGCCCTCAATTCATGTATTTATTGTCTCTGCTCAGGCTATAAATTATTAACCGGTTGCATAATAGGGGTTATTATAACGCACTAGCGCATTATAAAAAAAAAATACAAGTGACGCATAACGAACGAAGTGAGTTTTGTATTATAGACATTCCATTTATGCAATAAATAAATAGTAAGGGCCTACGCACACCACGTTTTTTAAACGCACCGTCGACGCGCGTTTTAGAAACGTGCGGCTTTTATCCTATACAGAGGTTTGTTGTCGTTTGTTACACGCGCGCGTTAGCATCGATACAAGCGGGCGGTGACGGCGCGTTTAAAAAACGTAGTGTGCATAGGCATTATGATAAACTAGGGTAAGAAACGATGCCTAACTTGGCATTAAAATACTCGTGAAAATGCACTTTTATTTTAATAGCGCCTATTGCAACCATTTCATAATCTTTTTAATACGAGTACGTACAAACTTTTGAGTGTGTCTCGCATTGCCACCCAATATTTGTTGGTGTCGTCGACTGCAGTTGATGTTGACGATGTCATTCGTCTTACATACTCCAAACGTGTATTTTTGCCGAGTTTTGACATCCAAGAATCTATCTGAAAGTTAAATATTGATGACTTGAAAATATAATAAAGATAACCAATCGTTATTATATTTTCCTTAACATACAATGAGAAATTGTGTCACCGTTAATGATTAAACTTTAAGGGTTTCTAGTAAAGTTGACCCATAAAGCTAAGAATCTGGCACCTGGCGACATGATACCTCATGATAACTTGTAGAAAATATAAAAAAAATACGTTTGCAATTAAAAATCTGGGCTTTTGAATCCTACTACCTTTCTAAGCTAAGTTACGGTAGAAGCACGAGCAAACTAACAGCCTTCATAAAATAATAAAGGTATGTATATTCTATGTTACATCTATCTATATATGTATATCCAAAGGATAATTCCTGCCATCCAAAGGGATAGCAGCGCCAATTAGATGATGTGTATTTCTTATAATTATTTTATTTATTTAAAATTTATTCATTCTTAGTTTTAATTAAGTGTAATTTAATTTAATTATATTAATTAAATAATTCTGGTAGGTATGTCTAGCTTCTTTTTGCAAGGTCTCGTTCTATAAGCCTACCTACCAAAACGGTTTGTTGGTAAACATTGCATTTAGATATGGCAATATAGTCGAGTCAATAGAGCATTTTCCTTCAAAGTCCTTATGTACAGTATAAGTTAATCTACAAGAACCACATATAACTCCTTTGAAACTATGTACATATTTGATTGACAATTCAAATACAAGTAGAACTCACCACAGACTGAAATTCAGAAACTTCCTCTTTAACTGACAACCTTACATCTATTACTACCGTCATTCGACTAGGGATTACGTTGCCAGCAATGCCACCCTAAAACCAAAAATAAAGTAAGTTAGTACCTAAGTAGGCATAGGTAGGTAGGTGGATAATTAAATACAATTTAAAATTAACTGTCAACTACCTCCCTGCCAAATTTCATGTTTGTTGCATAAAAAATTAAGGGCTTTCGTACAAACTTGCGTGTGCCTTTAGTACCTCCCTAATCCGGCCCTGACGCAAAATTGGTTTGTAAAAAACATATACCCGTTATAAACTACCTTCCTACCAAATTTCATGTTTGTAGCATGAAAGATGAAGGACTTTCTTTCAAACATGCAAGTCTTTAGACCTCCTCAATCCGGCCCTGTCGCAAAAAAGATCTGTAGAGGATGTCTACAAACTATAAACTCCCTGTCAAATTTCAAGCTTGTAGCCCATTCCACCCTTTAGGGGTTGAATTTTTTATCCCTATTGCATTTTACATTCTATCGATAGTCAATGTAATCTATTACCGTAAACGAAATTTGAGATATGACGGACTTTCATACAAAAAGTTCAACCCTTTTTTAACCCCTTAGGGGTGAAATTTTTGAAGTTCCTTTTAAATGGTAGACAAAGCGTATGAAGACCATTTTTACAAATATAACTTGTTAAATGACTGATTTTTAATTTTTTCACAAATTTCAACCCCTTTTAGCACTTTACGGGTTGAATTTTACAAACTCTTGAACCACATTACATTTACAGCTTTGAGAGTAACAGTGAGGTTGATGATGATGATGGCGAAAATTCTTACTTTTATCATGTTAATGTTGAGACTGGTGTAACCCCCAAAATCGGTTGCAGCTTTCGACTTCATTTTCTGCGATTGGTGATCTCTATAAGCCTGTGCTGTGTTTATCAGTGTTTGGACCTGAAATACAATGATTATCTATTTAAATAAAAATGAATCCATATATCCCTTGGTCACGCCATCACGCGTGAACGGCTGGACCGATTTCACAATTTTTTTTCGATGAGTTTGTTATTGTCAGGAGAAGGTTCTTATATATATATATATATAATAAATAATATAATAAATATTAAAAAAAATAAAAATTGCGCGGAAAATTGATAATTGAAAAGCGCGGTAAAATTTTTTTAAAACTGTAGCAATGTACAAAATGTACAGAATTCGTATTATAAGTATAGATTCTAGATGGCGCTAGTACTACTCTATGCCACGGTAACGTTTGATGTTACAAATGGTATAAGTAAAATCTTAAATTGCGTATAAATGTATTTACCTGCTCAATAACACTTCCAGTTTTCAAAAATGATCCGTGACCACCTCCACCTTGGATCTCAAACTTCATTTCTAAAAGTGAACAATAAGTAATGATTTTAAACTTATTTCGTGGTTGTTCATTATGAATATTATTTAAACGGGTACATACCATAAATAATATCGACCATACCATAAGAAATATCGACATTAAAAATATCGACATTAAAAAAAAATAGCCTGGATTTACACATAGACTACTTTTTATCCCAGAAAAATCCATGGTTCCCGAGGGGTTTGTGAAAAACTAAATTTCTCGCGAACGAAGTCGCGGGCGTCCGCTAGTATAAAATAATATCAATGTTAAGCCGGTCAATGATAATATCAAGAATGGCGCGCTCCGGCGCCGCACCGCAGACACACTTTCTGCAGCGGCGCCGCACACCACGTGTGTACAGTGATGGGGCAAAACGTCTCCGGCGTCGCACTGCATCGTGTGGCTTCACTCACTCCCTCGTTTTATGATCGCGATTTTAGTATGAAATTAAGAGAAAAACCCTTACATGAAAAATAGTAAAGTCCCAGCTGAAAATCAGCGCTACATGATCTATTTAAAAAGGGCATGTAGCAATATGCTGAGCAGAATTTTCACGCATCGCATTTTAATTTGAGTATGTAAAACATATGTGGCATAATATTTAAATTAAGATATTTTCAGTGTCAATCAAAATAATCCTTACGCCAGGGTCTCTTGTCGACGTACAGTGCGTACAATACGTCGCTCGATGACGGCATTCCTTCGTCCAAAGCGAACCCAACGTTCAAAGCCTGAAATTCCTTTGTCTTGGCAAATGGTACCATCCCTTTAGAACCTCCGGTTTCTTCATCTATAATATAAATCATAATAGTTGTTACTTATTACTTCGGTAGGACGTAGACTAATACTATTCGCCCGTTCTTAGACCTCCTCAATCCGACCCTATCGCAAAATTCGTTCTTAGCGGATACGTACTAGATTATAAAGAGGTAAATTTTGTAAGGTTGTAGGGGGTAATCTGATGAATCTACTGAACTGATGTTAAAAGTTCTTTTACCAATAGAAAGTCACGTTATATGTGGGAACTACGGAATAGGAACTGTGAGAGGGAGGGAGGTAACTGCTAGTTAAGAAGCTGTGTGTGTAGTTAGTACCTTGCCCAAATACTTGGCTAAACATAAAAAACTTATGTATTTTTATAATTTCATAAAAAGGCTCAGAGTCACACAGCGGGCGATGAAACAAGCTATGCTAGGAATATCTTTGCGTGATCGAAACAGAAATGAGGATCGATCCGCAGAAGAACCAAAGTCACCGACATAGCTCAACGTATCGTGAAGCTGAAGTGGCAATGAGCGGGGCACATAGTTCGAAGAGTCGATGGACGTTGGGGTCCCAAGGTGTTAGAATGGCGACTGCGGACTAGAGAGCGCAGTGTTGGTCGACCCCCCACCAGGTGATCTGACGACATAAAGCGAATCGCAGGGATTCGCTAGATGCAGGCGGCTCAGCATCGTGATGTTTGGAAGTCCCTACAAATGGCCTATCTATGTCCTGCAGTGGACGTCCATCGGCTGATATGATGATGATAATTTCTCAGAAATAATATGACACATAATGCCCCCAGTAACACAAACTCAATATGTGATATATCAATAATTTTTAAACATCTACCCCTAAATGGTTAAAAATAAAAAGGAAGTAAATACCTGGCATTACTGTCACATGCACAGTTCTTTCCAAAGTGATATTTTTCTCCATAAGCTTTCTGATAGCCTCCAAGTATTGAACACCATTGGACTTACAGTCTTGTACTCCTCGGCCGAATAAATTACCCTCCTCGTCAATATGAGCCGAAAATGGAGGGTACTTCCATAGTTCCTGATTTTAAAATAAACAGGTACATTAAGACCACGCCAGTCATATCTTTTTGTTATTTTTAATAAGCTCATCACGGTAATCGAGAATTGAAATATTGGTCGACTTCCGGTTTATCATTATCACCTAACTTTATCATTTACATCTAATTGTGATAATTACAGGGCGTATTGGATTTAAGTTTAAGCTCAGTTTAAGTACCTACTTACATTAAGTAAATAAACCGTCTAAAAACCTTAATACTGATGTAAACTGACTGATTTCTGACGATATCATACCAGATCACATAAACGTTAATAATAACATCAAAAATTAGCACACTTATTAAATTAGCATACTTTCATAAGTATTACTACTAGTACTAATTTTACAAGTGTGCTAATTTTTGACCTCAATAGCTCAACGGCAAAGCGACCGGGCTCCTCGCCGAGAAGTCGTGGTTTGATCGCCGCCTCCTATTCCATTCTTAACACAATACGAACTTTATAGCTTGGCAAGTCCGTTGATGACACTCCCCTGATATGCGGGCGACGGCGGGAAAGGCGTGCACGGGCGTGAGGTCGTGCGCGCGGGGTAATGAAAGGACTGCGCGGGGTATGAAGTCGTGCGAGCTGGGCTTCGCTATCCGCCGGGCCATCGGGAGTGTTACGAACGTATTTGCCAAGCTATAGTCACGTTTAATATCTAATAATAAAAATGGCAAATATTCCTTTTTTTATAAAAGTTGAGCTACTTACATCATCTACGGGGACGACATCTGAATGCGAATTTAACATTATACTTGGCAGCTCGGGTTTGCTCCCGATTAGAGTGAGGACGCATATCGGCAGTCCGCCTGGTCGATGCACAGTGAACGACAAATTTAGTTCAGCCGCTTGGCGTCTCCAAAAATTTACTGCCTTTTCGGAATTATCTGGACACACACAATATAATATTATCTACCCATAACTAGCTGATTTTCGGAATGTCTCTACTTACAAAAGCCAAGCTCGATGTGGAAAGTTTATCAACAAACAAATTTAAAAAGAAGGATAAATTTTTAAACTTCTCTTTGAATTTGTTTGTTTGCATATTATTTCTAATTTGTTTAAAATAATGTATTGTTTTTTGTTTTTTTTTTTATAAAATGGTATTTAAAACATAAATTAAATAAATATTATTGTTAGGCGTAAATTATGACTAGCTATTTTTAAATACACTAATTTATAGTTTGTTTGAATGGAAATAGATTTTACTCGGGATTAACACATAGGCTACTTTTTATCCCGAAAAAATTCATGGCTTTCCGAGATTAGCAAAACTGATGATTTTGATGATATGAATGTTTGTTACACTTTCACGCCTCAACTACTGAATCGAATTAGCTGAAATTTGGTATTAAGATATATTATAGTCTGGATTAACACATAGACTACTTTTTATCCCGGAAAAATCCATGGTTCCCGAGGGATTTGTGAAAAACTAAATTCCACGCGGACGAAGTCGCGGGCGTCCGCTAGTATATTATAATGTATTTACATTGTACATGTTACTCACCGATGTTTTCTGGATCGCTAGTATCTATCTGAAGGTACTCCTGTAACCTTTTAACCGCTGGGTCATTTTGGACCCCTGGAATAGTACTGGAAACGCATAAATTAATTAAAACTAAGAACGCGAAGTAAAACAACATTCTACGCGTAGCACAGTTCTTAACAGCACAAGAGATAATAATGTAATTCTATATTTTAGAATAATAAAATAACAAATTAATTAAGTACCTATTTGTCATCATAAGATAAGCTATACTTCGGTTACTTAGAAAACAATATATCTAAAGTAATTAAGTTAAACAGATTACATTAACAAAGTGACCCAAACTAAGTAGATAATGACAACTCTAAAGACAAACGTTAATTAAAGATTTCTTAGTAGGCTTATAAGTTTAGATTAAAATAAAATGGCTAATTAGCCAAATTATCAAATGAGTTAGCTAGATCGTAACTAGGCTTAAATAGGTTATAGCATTAAAAAATACAGTCACAACCACTCTTCTCCTTTACGAATGTCAAATTAGTAGGAACTAATGGCAAATTGAAATAAACTGGTATACCTAAAACTGGTTAACCCTTCAATGTTAAGGTTTTTTATTGATTAAAAAACACAAGTTGTATAAGCACAAGTACCTTAAGTACGCATTGGTAGAGGAAACAACTAACAGATCCCAAGACTTGTGACCTAGGGTGAAGGTTTAAAGCTAGGTACTTTTCAGAATACATTAACACTCACTGCACTGTCCGACATGTTCTCCAAACCCACGCTAAGCAATTTGTGATCAACTAGACCGCCCTTAGACCTCTTTAATCCAGCCCCTACAGAAGTATCGCTGTAAAAATTAAGTAAATTCTCCCGTTTTCCCAACATTTCCCTTCACTGCTCTGCTCCTATTGATTCTATCGTGATGAAAAGTATACTATAACCTGCCCAGGTGTATGAAGAATAATTGTATCAAGTTTCGCTAAAATCCATCGAGTAGTTTTTTGTTTCTATTACGAACATACAGCCAGACAGACAAACAGACAGACAGATAAAAATTTTACTGATTGCATTTTTGGCATCAGTATCGATCACTAATCACCCCTTGATAGTTATGTGGAAATATATTTCATGTACAGAATTGAACTCTCAACAAATTTATTATAAGTTAATCTAGATAATTACACCATATTATCGCACAAAATCACTAAAGCAAAAAAAATAGCATATTTGGCTTCTATATGAAATATATATTACCCTACAACAAACATTTTCAAAATACATATCTTCAATGTACAGAATTAGACCTAGGCCTGTTTATCATCGTTTTTACAGGTTTATCATCGAAATATACATTAGGTATCATACGACCAGTAATTTATCTTACGATTTACATGCTGCAGTGTTGTTAAAAACCACAAAATTGATTGGTTATCAAAAAGAATTCTTAAAACAAGTTTTTATCAAAGAAAGGTATGGGAAGGTTACCAAATTAGGTATGGGTAATTATCGTTTGACATTGAAGTTAATGTTAAAATAAATAGATATTTCGGGGACGCCCTGCGTCCGCAACTTTGCCTGCGTGTATGTTTTGGTTTTCGAAACGCCTTTTTCTCATAACTGTATTGGTAATATTACCGCATTTAGGTACTTTATACAATTTAAGTAGGTTGAGTATCTGCGTTTCACAAATTAACAAGCTTCAACAGCCAGTTGTGTTTATGAATAGTTATTTGTTAGGCTAGAAAGCAAATTGATTTTTCCTGAGTTCTCGTTTTGAATAACGAGCAAGCAAAAGATTCTAAGATTGACCATCAGCGATGCGAGGGGGTTAAATGATTTACGGTCTCCAGTGCTCATACTGGCGACAGGTGTATGCATCATTGAATCATTAACGATTATTTCAGTAACAATATTTGTTTGTTACAGAGCTCCGGGGTAGCACTTCTGCCATGTTTATTTCTGCCACCAAACAGCATTGCTGTTTCGGTCTGGATGACATGGTTCCCGGTGTAATTACATGCACAGACTTACCCATGTTGACACAAGTGGATGGACATCTTACTTGCGTGCCTTGCGAAGTGTTATTTTATAAGCGAAGTTTTTCACTTCACTTTTGTTCGTCAATTATTATTATTACTATAAAAAACCCGCATGCATCTCTCCCCTCTGTCATGCCCCGCTCCCTTGTTCCGTTCATATACGAGTAGCCCATAGTTCGAAGAGATGATGGATATTGGGGTCTCAAGATGGAATACCGATCCCGCATCGGAAATAGCAGTGTTGGTCACCCCCAACGAGTGATAACAGGGAGCCGATGGATGCTTGCGGCTTGAGTCCGTGGTATTTAAAAAAGCCTTACAAGAGACAGCAGTCAGCAGTGGATGTCCAATGTCCATCGGCTGATAATGATACAACTAGCCCTAAAGATGCAGTCACTTACTATAAATAAAACAACTAAAAGATTCAAATATTTTTATTGCATTAGTTGTAACAGACAAAGAGGCTATTTTGGAAAACAATTATCAGTATTTTCATTCCCATCAGGAAGGTTGGCCAATCTTTTAATAATCGCTTCATATATATCGATCCCACGAAGGAAGTTGTCCACTGGTATGTATTCATCGACGTCGTGCATCCTGCTGACCATGTTAGTTCTAGATGAGAACCCAATGGCCGGTATGCCGATCTCCCGTAGCAGCAACATGTCAGAAGTGGCTGGACACACTGCGGGCACGATTTTAAAACCTCTGCAAACACAAAAACTATTAATAAAATAATTACTCAATAAGTTTTAATATTTATTTGGATTTTATTAGGTCTCCTAGGGAACTTTTTAGGTTTTATAATGATTTATTTATTTTGCTATCATCCGCGAAAATTCGGCGAACCCATGCGACAACGTCACCCAGGTCCGACAAAATACTCTCTACGACGTGCAATTGCACGTTGTAGAGTCAACATCTCCTGAGGATGCTCCGGTTTCGGGGTGAAACGTACGTAGAGAGTATTTTGTCGGACCTGGGTGACGTTGTCGCATGGGTTCGCCGAATTTTTGCGGATGATAGCAAAATAAATAAATCATTATATAATCATGATGAACTTCCGCAAAGTAACGCCTGCTTCTATCCAAAACTTTTTAGGTGTTTAAAATTAATTAGTCAGGGATCTATAGAACATTTTGTACAACTGATTACTATCAAGTAAATTTCTCGTAAGTAGCTTTATCTCGATGAGACGATCAACTTTTTTAGTAACGAAATTTCTTGATTCTGGTAGCTAACTGAGCTACCATGAAAAGAAAATTTCTGATCTTTGGAGCGAGATAATGTACCACGCAATTTGTGGGACATTGTGGCTGTTAAGTTGTATAACTATTAATTAGTCAACAGTAAATAAAAACATTTGGTTACTTTTGATAAACTACCCTCCTCCCAACTTGTATCAATAACGAGATCTTCTAACCAATTGTTTTTTTAACTAACCAGCTGTTTTTTTACTGTTCTATACTATACTGTTGCTTACTGGGAAGAGCCGGCAATAAACTCAACAGTTGTTATTTCCTCATGATAAAATTTAGATCGCCGCTTAACCAGCAATAGTACTTACAACCCTTTCACAGTGTCTCGTAGCGCCACCCAGTAGGTGTTGGATTCGTCCACGACTGTCGCGGCAGACTTCTCGACCCGTCTTATAAATTTTATAGTAGTTTTATTTCCAAGTTTCGCCAACCAAGAGTCAATCTGAAAAATAAACAATGTTTGTTTAAAAGAATGCTTCGGGCACAGCTTCCCGTATAGTTCCGCTATTGCATATTTCATTTTCAAGGTTCCGTATCCCAAAATTAAAAAACCGAACCTTTATGGTAGGCTTCCACAGATCCACATCGTAGGCATTTTTAAATTTACGGTATTTTCGTGCGATCCGTACGATGCAGATCAGTAGACGCACTTGTATGACTTTCTATACAGAGAATAATACTATTTATCCGTTTGCTGCTATGCGTCCAACACAAAGTAACTTTCCCGAAAAAATTACTATTTTTTTTTCATATTTTCGGCCCATTCCACCCTACGAAGATTTTTTTTACCATCTTGAAACATATTGCTAATTTCTTTATGGCAGGCTTTAGGTATCACAGCTAGCACAGGTCCGATGTCCTTTTTTTATTCATTACAAGTTAGACTACAATAGTCAATGTAGTTTTGATACGTTCACATGAAAATTTTTGTTTTTAAATATGTTTTTGACAATACGAGCCAAAACGCCTTTCGGCCATGATGATATACATTTCAACTGTTTCATGACGTCACTATATCAAATCCCTTACAAACGGAGCGTTTGACAAAAATATTAGTTAACAATAGACGTTTAGTATATCAAGTAACATTGTGACGTCACAAAATGGACGACAGCGTTTTTGACGTTTGGAAAATTTTAATAGTAAATGATTTTTAAATTAAGTTTTATAAGAAATCCTTAACTTTTATTAATTAATATCGATATATTTCGAACCCTCCATTATTCCATGCAGGTATTATGCGAAATTAATATTGTTTATATTAAAATTGATATGAGTCAAGTACCCTATTGTATTCATATTGATTCGAACGTTTTGCGTGATGGTGTGATAGTAATAAATCAATGAAATCAATACCGACTTACCAATGCTTCGAAGTCCGATATATTCTGATCGACTGACAAGCGAATGTCCATCACTGCAGACGCCTTACTGGGAATTACATTATTAGCTATTCCACTCTGCGAACAAATGTACAATATATGTATACTACCAAATACGTTTTATTCTCTGCGTGTGTGAAGTCTGCCAATCCGCATTGGGCCAGCGTGGTGGACTATTAGCCTAACCAATCTCATTCTGAGAGGAGACTCGAGCTCAGCAGTGAGCCGAATATGGGTTGATGACGAGCCCTAGTATAGATACGAGTATCATTTCAACTATACTTACTACAACTACATATAAACACTTGCATAAAGCATAAACACACCCAGACACCGGAAAACATCCATGCTCATATTATTATGAGCATGGATGTTTTCCGGTGTAGATTTTCCACAGTCGTGAGAATTGAACACAAGACCATGGACGCAGAAAAAGAAATAAAAAAGCCGTGATCACTACCCACTGCGCTACGCGGCTGTCAAAAATAATGTAAACATCCAAAAATAATGTAAAATAAGCAAATTTACCTTGACTTTACTTTAGCAGCTCCTATTTATGTTATCCAAGCAAGACCTCACAACTTTGGTCCGACCCCTTAACCGTGAATAAATCATTAAGCTTATAAAATTCAAGTTAATGATACAACTAAATTTATCAAACCACTAGCTCCCCTGGTAAAAACCGCGGATTCACCCGCGAATATAATATGGATACAGTATAATATAAATATATACAATATCGCCTACGAGTATGTTATACCATAATAATGTAGCTTTCCATTAGTAAAAAAATTCAAATCGGTCCAGTAGTTTCATAGCCTATTCAATGTAAACAAAGGACTAGTGAAATCTTTTCTCTATAAAATATTATACTGTAGATAACTTTGTATATAACACTTCTTTGTATTAATTAAGTACCTACATTAAGCATATTCATATTGAGCGTGGAGTATGAGCCGTAGTCTATGGGTGAATTAGCTGACATTATAACAAGTTGTTGATTTCTATATTCCATAGCCATGTTTATTAAAGTTTGAACCTGAAATAATAAATAAGGAGAACATCTTATTATTTACTTAATTAAACTAATCAAATAAATAAAACCAAATTAAACAAATCAATCTAAAAAAACCGAAAAAATTCCTCCTTTTTTAAGTCAATTAATAAACCGATATTTTTTAGTTTAGTTTTCAAGTTAGCCCTTGATTACAATTTCACCTGATGGTAAGTGATGATGCAATCTAAGATGGAAGCGGGCTAACTTGTTAGGAGGAGGATGAAAATCCACACCACTTTCGGTTTCTACACGACATCGTACCGGAACGCTAAATCGCTTGGCGGTACGTCTTTGTCGGTAGGGTGGTAACTAGCCACAGCCAAAGCCTCTCACCAGCCAGACCTGGACCAATTAAGAAAACCTCAATCGGCCCAGCCCGGAATCGAACCTAGGACCTCCGTCTTGTAAATCCACCGCGCATATCACTGCGCCACGGAGGCCGTTGACATGATGGAGATGTAACATCGCTCATTTAATTTTTGGCAACTCATAGAAATAAAGTTCAAATGCTAAAAAATATGAAAAAAAATATAATAATAGTCTGACAAGTTCGTTGATAACACTCCCATGATATGCGGGCGACGGGCGAAAAGACTGCGCCGGTGTGAAATCGTGCGTGCGAGAAAGTGACATGCATCAGTCGCAGGTTTTCATTCATCGCTACACGCCCCCCGCCCCGCGCGCAACATCGAGAGTGTTACGAATGAAGTTGCCAAGCTATAATAAAACTTGTTATAGAAGAATATTAACGAATCAAAAACCGACATCGACGAGTATAAAATAGCGGAATCACACCCCAGTTTTAGCCAACTTTCAAAAAGGAGGAGCTTCTATGTTCCACATGCAATTATACAACTTTGTAACTTTTAATTTGTAAAATTTGTATTATGTAAATTTGTTAAACTTTTAAAAAGACTTGGAATACAATAAATGAATTTGCATGCATTACCTGTTCCATAACAGTTTGCTTCTGTATTGAGCTTCCGTGCCCACTAGCGCCTTGAAGGTTAAATTGCATTTCTATAAAAAATACCTTAGGTTAGTTAATTATTCCTTGATCCTGTGATGTCACCAAATGACGCAACCGGATCCGCTGGGTTATAGAAGGTATTTCGCAGTCTCGGCGAGTCCCACATATCCTTTCGGAAGGGATGTGTAAATGTATATAATGTTCAGGTAAAAAAAAAATAACACCTGCCATGTAGAGTAGTTTCCACGTCCCTTTATATATGTTCGGGGGTAAGTAACGCTTACCGGACGGTGAAACACTGTAAGATTGGCTAATAATTACTGCTATAGGCTATACGATTTCACACCCGCGCAGTCTTTCCCCACGTCGCCCGCAAATCATGGGAGTGTCATCAACGAACTTGCCAGACTACAGTGGCGTGGATGCAGCGCTCCTCGGGAGAGCCCCAACACAAAATATTCAAGACGCCCCGCGGTTTTACACTCGTAGTTCCCGTTCCCGTAGGAATACGGGTATAAAATATAGCCATATATACAAATGACGTGGCTTTCTTGTGATAGAATTTTCAATATCGGTTCAGTAGATCAAGAGATTAACCCCTACAATACCACAAACTTTACCTCTTTATAATATTAGTATAGTCAAAATAATGAAGCTTACGCCAGGGTCGTTTATCTACATAGGTCCCGAACATCGTATCATCTGTCGACGTTATGCCCTCGTCCAAGGCAAATCCAATATTTAAAGACTTGAAATCGTCTGTTTTGAGAAATGGGATCAGTCCATCGAAACTTCCGGTTTCTTCATCTGAAAATGAAAGTTGAAATCAATAGTGAATTTTTTTTTTGTTACTTGGAATCACTTTTCTGATACTGACGCCATTGTGGACAGATTTTGAACTCAATTTTTAGAAGCTTTTTAGAAATTATCTTCAGTTAAATTCCTATACCTACTTAAGATAAAAAATGTTTTAAGTGACCTCATTCAAGGGTTTTATTTTCTCTTCATTATTTCAGATTCTTATCATACCTATAATGCACTTAACACAACAGCTTGCATTTTTCGTATATATTATTTCTCAATTTGATATCCCCATATTTCTTATTACAGTATATTCATATTTTATTTTTAACAATGTCATAGATACAAAAAGATTATATAAAAGCAGTGTTAAAAATAATGAAAAAAGTGCTCCGGTCGCGAAACTTGAGGTCCCAAATCAAACTCTTGTCAAAGCTCTATAATGCGGATACTCTTTAAAATATGCGCTGTCTTAACGATTGCCAGGCTCTATAATGAGGAAACTTCACAATATGCGCCGTCTTAATTAACGTCTTAATTGCCTTATATAGGACTAAATCAACATCCAAGCAAAAGCTTCTTATGGTCTTGCACAAAGATTTTTGCTAAGATCTTTAAAATCATTGACTGAAACAACTATCAAAACATTACCGCTTGACTCAACATTCCACATGGCAGTACCTAATCTTGTGAGCTAGCTCTAAGTTATTTGATACTTTTTCCTTTTTAGCTTTTACCAGAGTAAGAGTATATAAAGGATTTATTAGAATTAGTATTTTGCCTCACCTGGAACAACCATAACATGCACAGTTCTATCCAAAGTAACATTCTTCTCAATTAACCTCCTAATCGCTTCCATGTATTGAATGCTAACACCTTTTGTGTCTTGTGTACCGCGTCCAAATAAAATGCCGTTGTCATCTATGTGTCCAGAAAATGGAGGATAAGTCCACAGCTCCTACAAGAAAATAGTTACTAATTTATATTTTTTTCCGTACATCAGAATAAGAACAGTTACGTCAGGGAGTAGGTACGTCAGTTACGACTCCCTGAACATACATACGGAAATGAAAAACCATGATCGTAATCGAATCTTGCGTAAGTACTAATCCGATCTCTGATTCAACATTTTCAATTGAAATTCTCAGCCTGGAGTTAGGAAGTTGGTGGTGTTACGCCCCTGCAGCGGCGAAGAGTTCATGCAAGCTGATTCCCGTCGGTTTACCTTTAAAAACCCTTGCATATTCATTGTTGTACTGTATCTAGATATATGAGAAACCGGAGTTAGTATTAAGCTGCATGACTTTCCTTTTCTTTGGGACGGCTAGAAGAGTTGTCGTCGGTCCCGGTCACTATCATTAACATCTGAATACGAGCTTCTGTGTCTTTGCTTTATTTTCTTATTCTATAAGTAGGGAGACCAGGCATTGTACTCAGGCATTAAAATAGAATAATACGCTCCCGACCTAATTGCTTTTTTTTTCAATCTCATGGTGAGATTAACCATGCAGGAGATATTATAGTCCGATGGAACGGCAGAACCGCACAACCAGTGAAATATCAGACGCAGGACCGACGGCTTTACGTGCTCTCGGAGGCACGGGCCAACTTCCCATCTCCAGGATGCTATTAAGATTTGTCTTGTAAGAAAAATGCTAATCACGTTTTTTTTGTCAGCCTCATTCTCCGTAGAAGAACCAGCTACACGGGAGCATTAGGGCAGTTAAAATATAGAATAGGCTGATAGTGATTACCTACATTCTTTAGGTAATTAAAATAAATTGCATCCATCTTTGAAATGTGATTTACTTACAGCGTCAACAGGCACGACATCTGAATGTGAATTGAGCAGTATGCTGGGAAGATCAGGCTTGTTGCCTTCAAGGGTAGTAATACACACTGGCAGCCTGCCCGGCCTATATACTTTGAAGGGCAAGCCAAGTTTTGCTGCTTCACGCCTCCAGAACTGCACACTAAGGTCTGAAAGTTGAAACGGGTATAGTATTTACCTACTAGCGCGACATGCGTCCGTGTGGAAATCTTGTAAACTTCCAACCCCCATTTCACCCCTTCTAATATTAATTATATTTTCGCATTTTATATAAATAAATAGTCCAATAATAATTTTACAAAAAAAATACTAATATTATATAAAAGAGGAAAGATTGGATTGTTTGTTTGCATTGAATTACCCCTGAAACTCTTGAGCCGATTTGAAATTTCTTTCACTGTTGGAAACTACACTATCCCCGAGTGCTATAGGCTATATTTTATCCCTATATTTCTACGGGAACGAAACCACGCGGGTGAAACCGCGCGGCGTCTGCCTGTATCTAATAAATAATACCGAAACAGCATAGGTAACTAAACTGAATTGTTAGTTACATAATGCCAGCGATAACATTCTAATGAACTAGAATATTCTGTGATTGATACTGATTATGTAAAACAACAAAACAAATAATAAATTTTATCTCTAGCTAGAGTAATTGTTCCAGTTAATGATTAATTGATGATGATTTAAATAGATACGTAAGAATAGTTCTACACATTCATAATGTTACTGGGAAAACGACAAAATATAGTCTGTTACTCGCTCATAATGTAGCTTTCCATTAGAAGTTTTAAAATCCATACAGAAGGCGAGAGCTATAGTTAGAAAGCAGAGGCTGTAATTATTTATCAAAGCGCACGTATATCATACGACGGTATAGAACACATTTGCGAGGAAACACACTTTGAACCCACTTTCTGAAAATGAATTTGCATATTTGCCTGTTTTCCTGATGACATTTTGATACGCTTGTCATTTTTGCACAGATAGCGAAGTGCGCACACCAGCGTATTTTTTAGGCAACCAAAAACAGCCAGTATTACTCATAAAGTAAATTGGTGAAATAAGAGATACTTTCCGAGCAAATGTTAAAAATCAAATCTTACCTCTTTATAATATTAGTTTAGATAACTGAATTGTTCTTGAATGAGTAGGTACCTTGAATAAGTAGGTACGATTATATTGCGAAAAGCTACGAAAGGTAGGACGTAACCTACCGATACCAACTAAATGACATTTACCTTGGCTTGGATGAAACTTGACACAGTTTTCAGCGGTTCTTATCTCAGGGACGGACTAACCTTTACTATTTTTCATCAGTACTGTACCTAGATACGCCTGAATGACCTTCTTTAATTAGTCACATTCATCATTTACGGCCTAGTATATGGCTAATATACCTACCTACTAGGCTAAAGTGGGTTCACTTTACACACAATTCAACATTGTAGACGAAATTTAGGTACTTATTATTTGTTTAAATATTATATTTGTTTCTTTGTAGACCACAACTAACATTGAGATGTGGAAATTTCCTCTTTCGAGCGTATGTTTTTTTTAATGTTTGTTACGTATAAACAAATTTAATGTTTGTACGTGTCATTTCGTAACCAATTTTGGAAATTCTTTTTTTGTTTGAAAAAGTATAGTTCCAGATTGGTCCAATTTAATTTTCATGAAAATCGGTTCAGTAATTTTAATTTCGTGTTAAAATGAAAATAACGAAATTTCTCGTACTGTGGCACTATCGTTCACTATCCTAGGACTAGGACATACTAAAAACAGAAAAATAAATTCTTTTTAAAAAAAACTAAACCGACTTTGAAGACTTTGAGACGAAGACATCAGTCTTCGTCTCAAAGTCTTCAAAGCCGGTTTGAAGGCGGTCACTTTGAAGGCGTTGCCAACACAGTAATACATTATCATAAGCCGATCAAACCAAAAAGTATTAGGACAGTTCTTTCCCGTGGTTCTTTCTGAAACTTTGATAAAACGTCACTGGCTTGGCACCACCTTTAAAGTGATCAGAAGGTAGCACATACGATGTTATTTTTCGCTTTTTAGTTTTGTGATTTTGAAGTCGGTTGAATTTATATGTTAAAAAGATTTTATTAAATAAATGCTTACTCATAAGTTTTACATTAATAGGTCCTATAATAGAGTGAACACAGGCACAGGTATGCAGAACTTATATGCCTCTATGAAATCCGCGCCACTGTTAGTAACGAGCAGGCCGGTCATCTCCTTCCAGACACAAATACGTACTCCCGGGTACGGGCCTCGAGTCTATGCCTCCTTAGCCGGGTAAGGCCCGGGGGATCTTGTTCCCTAGTCATGATTTTCCAGCCCCTTTCGGGACTCAGGCTTTTCGGCCTAAGAGTGTCGAGTTAGGCTTAGGAACGGCCTAGTGGAAGTCAATCTAAGTGTCCCACGCGGACTGCAATTCAACACGTCAAATATCACATCCTTTTACACTTACGATAAAGATGTCAATTAAAATAAAATTTTAAAATTAGTTTTACTAACGATATACTAAGCAATTAAATAGCCGGTTTTTGGAGGAAAAGGATGCAATTAGGGTCGATCTATTAGCCTATGAAAATCTCGTTTATATTAATTACTCTTTGATTGACATTTACGGTAAAAATGTCACAATTCGACGGTCATGGGTAGATTTGTACCCCTCACCGGTGCCGCCCCTTTTTCAAAAACCTTTAGAGGAAAAAGGCTTATTGGCCTCGCTATCTATATTTTTACTTAAATACGGCAAAGGTAAAAGGATTTTGACGTGACAACGTCTTATAATTCGATGGAGCCGACTGCACACTCGAAAAAAGATGACGTAATGCGTCGTTCCCTCGCTCTAGGGTTGCCAACTTTTTTAAAAGAAATAAAGTATTCTGGTCTATGAAGATTATTAAACAGTATTTTAGAAAAACGAACATTTTCTTTTGAAAAATGCAACCATTCCAACTGTATTTTCTTATGACGTTGTCACGTTCAACTATCGTCAGTAAACCGACTCTACGGACAATCGATTTTTTCATGATTTTACAGTCTGTCTATGTATCTTTTTAAGTATACACCATAATTAATAGTCCTTTGGACCGCGAACAAAATTTTGGTTTATGACCATACTGCTCATTCCTTGTGTATATTTACGAGTACCTATTATTAACTGATGCCCAGCGGTTTTACCGCGTAGTTCCCGTTCTCGTGAGAATACGGAGACAGAATATAGCCTGTGACACTCACAAATAACGTGGCTTTCTAGTGATAAAAAAAATTCAAAATCGGTTCAGTAGAACCAGAGATTTCTATCTACGATGACGAGTTAGGTTTTAATATTTACTTACCCACATTTTCCTGCTTGCTTGTGTCAATCCGAATATACTCCTGTAGTTTCTTCACTGCTGGATCGCATTTGTATCCTTGCACTTGGATATATTTTTCGGGTAATACACCACAAATAGCACAAGGAAGTATCAATAAGAAATAGTATAGCAACATTATAATAACTCTTTAATTTAAAATATTAAATATAAAACACGACTCAAACTCTCAATTATTGTCGTAGTATACCCAACTAAAAACTGCGACTAGAATTAAAAATGTAGCTGAAATTAAGGGCCACAAATTCGAAACTAGACGGGCATACTCCGACAATAATCACAAGAGTTTCACCAATATTTTATATAAAATATAAAATAACACTCACAACAGTTTTAATTCTAAAACTCTTATAAACAGACGTAAGCCGGCACTCTTTAGATGAATAATTACAATAATACAACTTTACGATACACAACAATGTTAAATAGTTAAAATGATAGCAATAGTTAACATTGAACTAATTATTAGGTACCTACTTCATTGAATAATCTCACACAAATACCTACTATGTGAATTATAAGTTGGCCAAGTTTACTTAAGGCCATACAGGGACGTCTGTATCGAATTATTATATGTGTACAACTTGTAAAATACATGTATTATAAGTTTTTGCAGATAGAGAATACATAAATCATATCTAGCAATACAGCGAAACGCAAACAAAATAACAGCTGTGTCAACTGGAGATTACGTATTTACGTTCGGAAGTCTGCCTATGCTTTAAAGAAATTCTTAAATAAACGCTGTTGCAGCAGTAATAAACTGGTTAGTTATGACAGAGGTATCCATATGTCCTGTTCGTATTTACAAGATAGTAAATCCATACTAATTATTTATTATTGTAAATACGGATGAAACTCGTCTGTTTGTGTTGAAATGATTAGGATGCATTTTAGTATAAAGATCGCAGTGACCTTGGCGGACAGGTAGTCACATGGGCATCTTTTTTTTTCAAAACATATAATTTAAAGCATAAAAGTTTATATGAATATTCCTTACTCACTGACGCCGCGCGGTTTCGCCCGCCTGATACCCATTCGCGTAGGAATATAGGGATAATATATAGCCTATAGCCTTCCTCGATAAATGGGCTATCTAACACTGAAAGATTTTTTCAAATCGGACCAGTAGATCCTGAGATTCGCGCGGTCAATCAAACAAACAAACAAACTCTTCAGCTTTATTATATTAGTATAGATTGTCATGAGATTAAAATTGGTAATCCATACTGAATATTATAAACGCCAAAGTAAGTCTGTCTGTCTGTCTGTAATTTTTTCACGGCTAAAGCGACCGATTTGGATGAAATTTAGTATAGAGATAAATTGGACCTTCAAGAACATAGAGTACCTATACATAGGTATCCTTGTCCCAGAAAAATCCATGTTACCCGTGGTATTTGTAAAAAAAGAATTACAGGCGGAGTCGCAGGCGTCTGCTATTCAGAAATATGTCTTCCAAGAAGAAACCAAGTTGTGGACTCTTCACGGACCAAGACGCGTATGGAATGTTCGCACTTAATTTTTTTTAAATTTGCGACTTATTTATCACCATATTACTTTTTTTCATACGTTCAATCAAACAAACAAACTCTTCAGCTTTTTAGTATAGATTCATATTTAATACCTAATGAGACGAATATCTTAGCATTCCATTTATCCACCGTGCAGGTGCCGGGTCCATCGCGTGGTAGAGAAAAACACCGAGCAAAGTCCAGTAGGTACTTGTGACTACTGGATGTAGGATTAAAGAAATTTAAATAACCATAACAAATATATTGAAGATTCAAAATGGCTCTCAAACATAAGCTCTCACTAAATAGTTTCTCTTTTAAATGATCGGGTTATGAGTACAACATTTTCCATGCGAACATCGCCGCGGGAATCCGCTAGCGCTTATAACTGCAGTGAAACGAAGACTGTATTATTATGCACATTACGTCACCGAATGTTCGATATCATCAAGGATTTAAATATTTTTGAACGTTTTACACCTTTAACCTTTAAATATATGTCAATGAGACTTACGTAGCTTATTTTGTTCTCAGTCAACAAAGACTTCCATAGACATCTGGTACTGCTGCATGGAATTTTGGTTCTAGGGATAACTTTAGGGAAGCTTAAGATATCCCTAGAAGGCTTAATATACCTAAAAGTGAAAACCACTTTTCGAGAACGCAAACAGACGGACAAATATAGTGGAAGTTTAAGTAAAGCACCTAAGAACCGCTTTGGCGAGAAAATATCAGTACCTACTTACTTACATCAGTATACTTACCTATTTTTGTCCCCAAAGCAGCTTTGCAGTAGGTATATTGGCCTAAACAAAAGTCCGGCCGCTCAGAGATTGCATTTCTGACACCTGTCAATATCGCCTTCTGACACTTGTCAATTTCACCTCTTTATAATTGTTTAATTAATTAATTGTTGATAATTTTAGCCCAAAATTAAAACGTTTAAAATTATTGTTAGTTAGCATAAATATTCAATTTTTTATTTTATTACTCGTGATTAAGGTTAATAAGAGATATTTAAAATTTTGCCGTCAGTTTGAATCGCCCATTCGATTACGACCTGTTAGAAACGCAATCTCTGAGCGGCCGGACTTTAATGGATATTGTTTCCAGTATTTTTATCGCATAAAAATGGATAACACCTTTATAAAACAAAAACACACGCATTAGTCAAAAAATTATATTTAAACTATTATTTATACAAGTAAATTTAAATTCCTTAATTAATAAAACTATGAAAATTCAAATTCTTAAAAGAATGTAACTGATAATTTTCAGATCGTGTACATTCAGAATGAAACAAAATCACTACTGTCGGACCCCTTTTTTGTATGCGTTTTGACATTTTCCAAATCTTTGACATCGTCTATGGCCGAATATACTGCGTTTTTCTCAATTTTATCTATAATCTTCTTGTCGTGGAACGAGTGGTTGTGCGGATTTGCTCTGGAAATAAAATCAGACTATTAATCATGAGCCGTGATAGCCCAGTGGATATGACCTCTGCCTTTGATTACGGAGGGTGTGGGTTCAAATTCAGTCCGGGGCATATGCACCTCCAACTTTTCAGTTGTGTGCATTTTAAGAAATTAAATATCACGTGTCTCAATCGGTGAAGGAAAACATCGTGAGACCTGCATACCAGATAATTTTCTTAATTATCTGCGTGTGTGAAGTCTGCCAATACGCATTGGACCAGCGTGGTGGATTATTGGCCTAATCCCTCTCATTCTGAGAGGAAACTCGAGCTCAGCAGTGAGCCGAATATGGGTTGATAATGATGATTAATCATGAAGTCCCATTTTCTAGTTAAATATGCGGTGAGTTTTGGATGAACCAAATTTCATGTTATGACGTGATTGAGCAATAATAATCATCTATTCATACACCCATTCAAACTTTCATAATTTTAATATTAGTTGAAATTTTCACTTCTACGACTATCACGTGTAGGCTTGGTGTAGGCGACACTGCAGCCACACCGAAGCTACCAATGTGTATATTACACTAGCTGACGCCGCGCGGTTTCACCCGCGTGGTTCACGTTCCCGTAGGAATACGGGGCTATCTCAGTGAAAGAATTTTTCAAATCGGACCAGTAGTTCCTGAGATAAGCGCGTTCAATCAAACAAACAAACAAACAAACAAACAAACTCTTCTGCTTTATAATGATAGTATAGATTATTATATTAGTATAAATGTTATTTATTACTTAAACTAAACTCTATTTCTTTACATTATTGGTCAACAATATGCCTTTTTCTCTTCAATAAATATGTCAATGTCGTATGCTAAAGCTTGGAAACTTCGTTCGTAACACTCCCGATGTTCCGCACGGAGGGCATGTAGCGATGAATGAAAACCTACGACTGATGCACCTCACTCCCCCGCACGCACGATTTTACACCTGCGCAGTTTTTTTCCCCGTCGCCCGCATATCATGGGAGTGTCTTCATGGAATTTGCCAGACTATAGGCCACGCATGATATCTATACAACCTATTGTATACACAGAACATAGAACTGTTATTTATTTATTAATACCATACAGATCGCTGCTAAGTCAAATCAATTAATTTATTGTTAATAATATATACACTTCGACGTAGTTCTAACCGACAACGACCGGAAAATGAGCGCGGCAAGGAAAAGTGACACTTTTTTTTGTTTTTTTTTTTTATTCTTTACAAGTTACACGAAGTTATTATGCCTACACTATAATATTCAATTACGATCAAGTGGATGTAAACTGAAAGTAGAAATTCAAAACAATCTCACCTATTCAATACAACGTTCCCCTGCGTGGTGACGAACGCCAAACACTTCCTGTTGCGATAGTCGATGCACCGCCAGCGCCGCACGCCGGTGCTCTGCGACGAGTGCAGGTTGTAGATGTACCTGGCATCGACGTATTTTGCAATCGTTATATAGTCTTTAAAAAAAATCTTCTTCCTCATAATAATTAAGTTAAGTTAGATTATTTTATTCCTTGTTGTGTATTTGACTGATTACGTGTTTTTAGCGAGAGTTGTCACCGTTAAATTGTAAAATACGTTAGTTTATAATCACACTCGCGATATTGTAATCTGTCGATATATTGTGATCAGTTCACAATGAGTAACAGTGAGACTGGACACCCGAATTTTCATGTTCTAACCTAACCTAACTTTAAATGTAACAAAATTATACTTATAATTAACAATAACATTTTATTTTACTAATGGAAGGACAGTGTTTAAAAAAATTAAGAAACCCACGCAAAAGAAAAAGAGAGAAAATCGGAGTGGTGGCCCCCTCCGATTTTCTTTCTTTTTCTTTTTTCTTTGATTTGTCCATTGTAATTTTTTACTATTTTTATTATGCCCGCTTTAAGATTCTATTATCTACCATAGGGTAGATTCATCCTGATTGACACTTTAACGGTTTCACTTCGATAGATTATAATATACCGAAAAATAACACCTTAAATAATAATCAGTACGTTCAGTTCACAATATATCGACAGATTACAATATCGCGACTGAGATTATAAACTAGCGTATTTTACAATTTAACGGTAATATGTGCACTTATCATAGATGTACGTATACGTATGAGATATTTATAAACATTAACGGAAAGCGCAGTGTTGGTCGACCCCCCACTAGGTGAACCGAAGACATCAAGCTGGTTGCAGGGAGCCGCTGGATGCTGGCGGCTCGAGACCGTTTTGTTTGGAAGTCCATGCAAGGAGCCTATATCCAGCAGTGGATGTCCACCGGCTGATAATGATGATGATGATAAACATTAACCATTTGTGTATGTATGTATAGCTTGACAAGTTCATTACACTCCCATGATATGCGGGCGACGGGAGAAGGACTGCGTGGGTACGAAGTCATGCGCGCGGGACATCGCTAACCCCCTTCCGCCCCCGCGGACCATCGGGAGTGTTACGAACGAATCTGCCAAGCTATATAGGTATTATGTATGTTGTAAGTGTACGTAAATAAATAAATAAATAAATATACCGGTTCAGGATGATTTGCAGCGCACCGCGGATCGACACCGTGAATTGGAGATTCACTGAAAGAACAATATTTATTAGCAAACACAGTTAACGTAATTTTTCATTTTTATTTGAAAAAAATCAGTTACTAATATACTCAGAGGCACAATTAACCGCCCACTTTAATATACTCGCGTCATATTAAAGTGCTCATTCACAAATTTTTGCTCCGAGGTAAGGTTTGGAAGCAGCTGGCGTGCATATTGAAGATTTTCCGCAATGAAAGTAGACTATGTGTTAATCCCGAGTGAAATCTATTTCCATTCCAAATTTCAGCCAAATCGCTTTAGTGGCCGCAGCGTAAAGGAGGAACATAAGTACACACACACACACACACACACACACACAAGCTTTTCTAAAATACTATTTACTTACTTTTATCTAATTTTTCCTGTGCTCCTACATTGGCAGCCGTTTTTGTTTCGTGGTCAGTCTTGCTCGGCGTGTCAACTGTTTTGTTGTCATCGTCGTCATCGTAATCAAAGTCATGTTCGGTGTCATCCATCCTATCCGAGTAGTCGTGCATACTGTCGTCAACATTTGCTTGTTCTACAGCTCTGAAATACGTTCGTGACATAAGCACACTGCATCAAATGCCGCCGTGGGTATACGTGTAGTCGTAACCGCAATCATTTTGGTATCCCATCCTATATTCTTTACATAAATTTTTCAATATAACGTTTCTCATTATGTGACGAACCAAAGTCACTGACATAGTTCAGCGAGTCGCAGAGCTGAAGAGACAATGGGCAGGCCACATAGTTCGAAGTGCCGATAGACAACGACGCACAGATAATAAAGATATTTGTTATTTTGTTTGTCCGCCCATACAAAATAAATCGAATGATCTGACTGGTATGTATGGTACATACGAAACTTGCCTATGATAGGATCATGAGCTAGCAATCAGCAAAACTTTCAAGCCCTATTTCAACACTTTAGGGGTTGAATTTTAAGAATTCTTGAATCACATTATATTTCTTACACAACAACAAATTTTTAATTGTTAAGGACTTTCTATACAAATTTTCAACCCCTATTTCCTCCTTCCTATTTTATTTTCGCAATAAAAAGTATCCTCTTCTCCGTATTATGGTCTTAAACCGTGCCAACCGTCATTTGAATTCATTCAGTAGTATCAGCGTGATGTGTCAACAAAATCACGGTCTGACAGACAGACAGACAGACAATATGTATATCGAAAAAAATATTTTTGACTTCAGTATCGATTATGTAATGCCCTCCAACAAGTATTTTCAAAATATCTTCAATTTACAGAATTTGACCTGTTACAGTTTTATTATAAGTATACATAGATAGATAGATACATAGATAGATATAGATCATCCTATGAGTAGTATGAAAATACTTTTAAAACAATGCCACACATCTGTAATCGAAAATGACTTGCGGTTCATATGGCATTATACAAATAACTTAAATTACATTATAATATAAATAAATATAAATAATTTAACTTTTAGAAATGAATAAAATTATCATACACCATTCCTGAATCTGCACTGACGTTGACAAATATTTTTTTTGCATTCGGCGGTAAAATCTGTAACAATATAAAAATACAGCACTTGAATATTGAGATATGAATTCTAACAAGATTTAAAATCAAAGTTAGTGATTTTGATGCATAAAAATTCAAAGTGAAACTTCAGAGTTCAGTAAAGTTTTAATATTGAACAAAATCAAAATTTGTTTATTTCAAGTAGGCTTAGTTTACAAGCTTAGAAAAATCAAGTTTGACTATTTGTAGCAACACTACCACAGTTTCGAAAGCAAGTTCTGCTGAGTCTAGCTAATTCCAAAACATTTTTGTTTATATAACAAGAGGACAGACAGATATTTACAATAAAGAATATTTCTTAGGATGAAGACAAATCATAGCCGAAATGTCTTGCAGCATGACCAGACTCTTAACTTTCAGATTATAACAATCAGACAACTTAATATTCTGGTAATTAAATATGTTACCATTACACTAAACACACATGATTGATGATTTGGCTTAATACAATGCTCCTAATTTAATAACATGTTTCACAAAGGCTACAATATTAATAAGAGTAATGTTACCTGCTCTATTTTTTTGAAGCTTCTCGTGGTGTCCATGTTGCTTTGATTCATGCTAGTCTCTGTCCTGGTTGTCGAACTACCACTGTCAGTCTACAAAATAAAAAATGCTGTTACAGGATAGTTTCTAATTGATACATACTCTAGCAAT